>NC_089746.1:19260260-19277760 GCF_040412425.1 Macrobrachium rosenbergii
CTCGTAAACAACCGTTCATATATATATATATATATATATATATATATATATATATATATATATATATATATATATATATATATATATATATATATATATATATGTTTTCTATTCAAAGTCCAAAATGGAATGAATATTTCTCCCTCCCGCTCCAAGCCTCGAATGCATGTTAGGGAGAGAAATACGTTCAACAGTACCGCTAGGGTCTGTAATTCATCTTTGGCCATCCATTCAGTTACTAACGAAACCTATCGCTCATGATTTTGCTGATCGGAAATCAGACTGGATAGCGAACATGCTATTATATGGTATTTTTAATAATGGAAATAATGACGAAATCATTTATTGTTAAGAGGTATTATTAAAATGGTTATTCCTTTGGTTATGAATGAAATGCTGTGTTGCTTGTCTGTGCAAAGAACAAGTATTACTGACTGTGTCCACGGTTCATTTTATTTGACAATTTTGAGGTGGAAAAACTTCTTGTTCCCTTAGGAGACTAGTCACCGTAGCGAATATTTTTTCTTCTTATATATGCCCTTCATACGACAAAGCGCTCACACATACACAAATACGCATATATTCTACCACAGTAGTCCTGCTACCAAGTACAGAATTTACTGTGCAGGTCAAAAGGTTTTCAACTAAGTATGGCCCAGGAGTCGAACCTGTGTTCTGTCGCACTACGAGACTCATCCATGGTGTTTGTGTGTGTGTGTGTGTATGAGTGTATGTGTGTGTACGTTGAAATATAAAATTCCTGAGCTTTTACTATATACCATAGTCCATCAAGGTTTGCGAATACATATTTACTGCAAACCTGTTTATTTGAGGGCTCAGGCAAATGCATTCGTGCACACCAGTTGCGTCTGCATAACCGTCCAATAACCAGTGGAAGGAGATATGGTGACCCTGTTTTTCTCGTAGTGAAGTGCAAGGGATTAATGAAAAATAAGATGCAAAAATCATCATGTTAAGTAACTGAGAGTGTGGTGTAAGTAATCTCTCTCTCTCTCTCTCTCTCTCTCTCTCTCTCTCTCTCTCTCTCCTCCCCCTTTCCGCCGTTATTTTAAACTGAACATAAGAACAACATTAACCTTGAGACTCGAGAGGGGAGAACACTTACGTGTTCATGTGACGTCCCCCATCATCTACAACTTTCTTATTTCTCTAGCGTTTTTTGGTGCAGATCCAAGCACGTACACACCCAGACACAGACATACGTACACACACACGTATATGCATGTGTATGTATGTATATATATACATGTATATATATATATATATATATATATATATATTTATTAATAATTATATATATAATAATTATATATATAATATATATATATACATATATATATATATATATATATATATATATATATATATATATATATATATATATATATATATATATATATATTCTCACACACATACATAAAAATATTGATGGTGAGCAGTTATGGTGAAAAAATTATGATAAAAAATGAAGGGCTGCTGACTTCAAGATTTAATAGTAACAGGAATCATTACTACTCTCCTTTAAACGTGACCCTAGGATTTCGTCACACTTAATTCTTTGTTTAATATAACTGCCGCCACTAACATCCGCTCAAGATTTATGCTTCCAATTGGTTAGGAGAAATTAGCCTGTAAGGTCAGTAAGGTAACACGTCGGATAATTTCTGTAATGACATCCTGCGGTTTCGAATCTTCTTATTTTTGTAACCCAGAGAAACTCGATATGTTGAAGATCAAGGCGACACGAATTACATGAAAATTTCATTACAGTTTAAAGGGTTAGCTGTATTTCTAGGCAATGTCAGAAAGGGCGATTTTTCACCTTTTGTTCTACTTTTTCCTTTTGTTTCACGAGCGAATTTTATACGTGTTTTCTAACCTCCTTTGTATTCCGGAAGAGAAATTTCCCTCCCCGCCCCCACCTCTAGGTTTTTAAGTAAGCATACTGATAGTGGCTTAATGCTAGATACTGTATGTCTGGATGGCAACTTAGAAGTTTCTGTGTAATACAGTATATATATATATATATATATATATATATATATATATATATATATATATATATATATATACATATATATATATATATATATATATATATATATTTATATACATTATATATATAAATGTGTGTATATATATATTATATATATATATATTATATATATATATATATATATATATATATACATTATATGTATATAAATGTGTATATATATATATATATATATATATATATATATATATATATATATATATATATATATATATATATATATATATATATATATATATATATATATATATATATATATATTTAAATATATATGTGTGTGTGTGAGAGAGAGAGAGAGAGAGAGAGAGAGAGAGAGAGAGAGAGAGAGAGAGAGAGAGAGAGAGAGAGTAGCTGTGTACACACGACTCGTGAGGTGATCTATAGCATGCTTTGCGTGGTACAGAAAGTACATCCTCACATACCCAACGAGTGTACCCAGTTTGGACTTACGGCCTAGGTTAGGGATGTCCGGGCAAAAAGTACGTGTATCTCGGTTAACCTAAACAGTGAAATCGGTACCAGATAATTACAAGACCGTGTTTTTCGCTGTTATAGATAAAAGGAGCTCAGGGCCAGCAACCTCATCCCAAAACGCCCTAGATAATACAAGCTAATGCCTTCTGGCGCCATCCTTAAAAGGAAATATATACCATATATATATATATATATATATATATATATATATATATATATATATATATATATATATATATATATATATATATATATACACATATATATATATGTATATGGAAATTAACACATGGGAATGTTACACAGAAATATATATATATATATATATATATATATATATATATATATATATATACACTGTATATACAGTAATCTCTAGAACCCCGTTAAAGAAAACTCAGCGACACCAGTAACGATCGACATTTTACGAAGAGAAATTACGCCTGCCTCAGGTCATGTAGATCGAAGGACACGCCCAGATAGAGAGAAAATTAATGGACTGTCGTCTGCGAAGATACTAAGCGGTAAGGTGATGGAAGTCCACACCGTAACTTATTAACGGACTCCTATTGGAACTTATTGGAATTTAATTACTCGCTGTCCATAAGGAGGGTCCTGGCACGCTCCTCCGCACTCTAATGTTTGGCATTGGAAAAAGTCTTTCCCGCTTTCACTCATGCTGTTTGTTCTCTCTCTCTCTCTCTGTCTCTCTCTCTCTCTCTCTCTCTCTCTCTCTCTCTCTCTCTCTCTCTCTCTCTCTCTCTCTTTATGTATTACATAAGTAAATGTATGTAATATGTGTGTGTATATATAATGTATATATGTATATATATTATAATATATGTATATATATACCTATAAATATGAATTTTTTACTTTAATCTAACTGTGGTCTATAAAATTTAAAAAGGTTCATAAAAACAAAAAATCTACTTTCAAATAATGATCCTTAATCCTGATCACATTCACCAGTAATCAGGATCAAAAGATTGTTCACTGAAATATACGATTTTTTTGTGTAAGTAGTGTTTATAGGACCTTTTAAACAATTTTTGTGTGTATGTTTGCGCATCATTTTTTCTTCCTCTTAGATTTATTTTATGTTGTGCCTGTGTACAGTATATTCACCTAAATTTCATTACGAGCCGTATCCAATCATCCCTCGTCACACTGCCGTATATCACTGTCCGCCATCGCCATTTATTAGTTTATTAGCGCATTCATTTAATTTCGTTGAGCATCAATGGCCCCCCGGTGCTGAGCGCTAATGGGCCAAGGGCTTACCTGCTGATTTAATGAGGTTCGTTTTCCCATTATCTTCCATCCCACCTCCTACTCCCTCACCCTCCCCCTCCCCAAGCTTCTTCCTGCCTCTCTCCTGTCATCTGCCCCAAGTAAGAACTTAGATTTCAACACCGAGTTTCGCCGTTATGTGATGTGGTATTTTAATTACTCTTTAATGTGACTTTGGACTTCGGCACAGCATACCCACATATGTGCACATGTGATTATATATATATATATATATATATATATATATATATATATATATATATATATATATATATATAAATTCTAATAATAATATATATATATATATATATATATATATATATATATATATATATAAATATATATATATATATATATATATATATATATATATATATATATATATATATATAATAAAATGCATTTTATCACATCACCGTGATTCATATACAAGATTAAGCCTCAAATGTCCTTTAATGTTCGAGGTAGAGCAATTGGATGTTAAAGGACATTTGTAGCTTAATATGTATGTATGTAAGAATATATATATATAATATATATATATATATATATATATATATATATATATATATATATATATATATATATATATATATATCGTTATTTTTACCAAAGAACAAACTTGTTTCAATTTATATGTAATCTTATAAGCCATCATACGGTGTAATGATCTTGAAAAATAATAATAAAAAATCACGACCTTAGAATTTTATTTCATGTTATTGCTATGATTTCCCATAAAACCGAATTCCCATTTATCTACCATTTTGTGTATTTCGCTGCTTTTTTTTTTTAATTCATCTCCGTCGCTTGATCCATTAGTGGAGGTAATTTTGGAAGCATCATGTATTAGATACTAGTGTATATCTAAATGTACGCAGTTGCAAATGCATGAAGACCACATTGCATTTACGTGTTTTTGGGCGTATATAACCGGAAGATTTCACGTATATTATGTATATATTTATGTATTAGGGCAGTTCACATGTTTGTTTAGCATATGTCCAGGAAAATCATTTGGGATTGGTAAGAAATAATAGACGTCAAAATTAATATTATGGTGGGATATCGTTTTTCACAACAAACACCCTTGACTGAAAATTAGGTTTAAAGAAGCAGTGAACTTGTTCAGTAAACGTACATAGATTGGTTAAGAGAGAGAGAGAGAGAGAGAGAGAGAGAGAGAGAGAGAGAGAGAGAGAGAGAGAGAGCAATTTACCGTCATAAACGAAAACGGTCAATTTTGACCTAAAGGCTCAATCGTCAATTACCATCAAGGCTTAAATAATTGATTGGGGAACGATGATATTGTTTGTCGACCGTCGACTATAAAAGATAATGGGATAGACCATTTTTTATCCGAAGGTCAACAAATGATTGTTTACTTCATTTGTTTTTTTATTAATTTTTTTTCGCTCATGTACCTACGCACGATTGTGTATATCAGTGAGCGAAATGTCACGTCAAATGCTGTTTGTTAAAGATCACAGTAGGCGTGATAGTAGTGTTTATAGGCTCAATACATTCTTACATTACACAGCAGTAAAAATATTTAGAATCAGTCCTGAATATGATAGTGACGATCGCTGCCAAGAGGATGGTGATATGATGATGACTGTGTTGCTTTAGCTTTGGTGATAATGATGGGGTTGTATAAAAGCTTTAACATGATAACAGACGCTGTGTAAATGTGTTGAGAGTATAATTATATGTAAGCGTTTCTGCACGCAGCTTGTTCTCACGGTGAATCTGGAATTTCTCAAATGCTGCAGAATCATGACATAATTTGAACGCCTAAGCCCCTGGCAACAATCAACTTTTCCTTTCCTCCGTTACACACACACAAACACACAGAGAGACAGAGAGAGAGAGAGAGAGAGAGAGAGAGAGAGAGAGAGAGAGAGAGAGAGAGCTTTAGGCTAATAATTATGTACTTAGGCAAAAAATTAAGATCTTACCACGAAAGCAAACTTAATGCAGCGAAGATCCCCAAGTGGAAAGTTACCCAGAGCAGATTGCGTGTTCAAGACCATTAGCGAATTGAACGATAGGGCTAATTATGCCTGCAAGGTCGAGAGAGATTCGCAAAACCATTCGCAAAAATTCTGCGAGTATCATTGATTTTGCCCGCCTATGTGGGTGGTCAGAGAGTCGTCGGTTTGTATCTGACTGCGTTTCTTTTCCTTGTCAGAGATTTTCAAAAATATCAAACTGAAAATTTCCAGTCTTGTTGATTTCGCTCGGCTGTGTGGGTGGCGTGCAGCTTCCAGGACGTAAATGTGTTTGCTTAGGCTTTCGTCCTTGTCGTGGTGAATGACATTGTCCAGTTCGTACCTGTGTTTGGGTGGTATTTTTCCTATGGAATTTTTTCGCGTTGATTTTTTTTTCTATTCTTGAAACATGTTCTGATTAACGTGGGATGAGAACCATAATGTTGTGACGGCATAAACTCGTCGAACTCTTATAGTCTCTAGGTTAGCCAAGTCGGAGATTTAATGGACGGATTTTCTGTCATTATTATTATTATTATTATTGTAACTGTCTTACAGAGTTATGCTGTTTTCAAATTGATAATGCAAGCCGAGGAAGCCCTCTTAAATATCTGGAATGAATGCACATTTTGACAATTATTATTATTATTATTATTATTATTATTATTATTATTATTATTATTATTATTATTATTATTATTATCATCAAGGAATTTTATCTTATACTCCGCAAGTCATGTGAATTTTTCATCACGCGCAAACGTCCTTTTGATCTGCAATTACTGTTTCCTAACTTCTGTTTCTGCCAACGTCAGGCAAACAAGTTACGTTTAGGGAAAAAACGAAGCACAAATAAACAATTGTAAATAAATCAACGTAATGTTTGTTGTTTCTCACGCATTGCTAAGCCTAGTTTACCTCTCTCGTTTGCTCTCTCTTCGGATGAAAGATTAGGCAAGGTTACGAGGCAACGCAGTTTATTCTTTCTTACCTCTTTTTTTTTCCTTTCAGGGGGTTCGTGTAATTAAGGGACCTTTGGTTTCATTACGTCGTTCATTTGCGCAAGTCTTCTTCAATATCCAATTACTTCTCTTGTTTCACGTGCGGGGGTCCTCATGCCTGCCGATTCGGCTTCAAGTTGATGTTTTGCCAAACATTTTAGTATAACATCCCTGTCTCCATTTAAACACACACACACGCACATATACATGTCTATATGTATATATGTATATATATATATATATATATATATATATATATATATATATATATATATATATATATATTATATATATAATATATATATATATATATATATATATATATATATATATATATATATATATATATATATATATATATGCATACACATACATGCATATATGTGTGTTTGTGTGTAAAGGGAGACAGGGAGGTTATACTAAAATGTTTGGCAAAACATCAAATTAAAGCTGAACAGGCAGACATAAGTATCTAGAAAGTGACAAAGGCATTAAAAAGCTATTCTTAATAATTAAGTTCGACCAATATATCTGCACAGGTTTATACATTGCACTGTTCCCCATAGAGCGCACACACATACAATATACATATAAGTATATATATATATATATATATATATATATATATATATATATATATATATATATATGTATCCTCCACAAGGGCATTAAAAATTATTCTTGATTATGACAAGCCTTCCGTTCGAACAACATATCTGCACAGTTTTATATATTACGCTATTCCCAATAGAGCGCTCCCACACACACATACAATATCTCTCTCTCTCTCTCTCTCTCTCTCTCTCTCTCTCTCTCTCTCTCTCTCTCTCTATGTACATATCTATGTACATATATATATATATATATATATATATATATATATATATATATATATATATATATATATTGTATGTGTGTGCTCTGTGGGGAATAGTGTAATGTGTAGACCTGTGCAGATAAATTGGTCGAACTATAATTATTGAGAATAGCTTTTTAATGCCTCCGCCACTTTCTAAATACTTCGCTGAGGAGGCTTCGATTAAATGCAAATGCTGTATTCGAGGGAACCTTTTGTAAAAGACACGACCTGTTGGAACTAATATGCTTGATCGAAGAAAGTGGAATGCAGCGTGAATCGTTGTATTATGATTTAATAAATGGGTCACAGGGTGACATTCGGGTCACACGAGCTGGTTGCCTCGAGCCTTAAAAAAAAAAAGTTCAATTATGTTCTTACTTAATGCATGCTAATTACCCATGTTGTAAAGGGAGACAGTTTGACCTGTTAATCGTTATCAGCAATCGTCACGGGATCACCTTGATGGTTTGTAATAAAGCATTTTTAAATCCAAGCGAAAAAAGGTTTCGTTTTCATTGGAAGTTTAGGTGTCAGGCCTGTACAAAAAATGCTGATGGAAGATTTTGCCTTTGATTTTTTGCTTATACTATCTCAACTTTTTTTCAGAAGTAAATATGTATGCTTACATGACTTTTTCTTTTTGATGGCTTGAAACTTATTTTGTAACAAATTAATAACAAATATTATTTACTGAAAGATATTCATGTCCTCCACCGTAGGCTTTATAAGGGAGGAGTTACTCTCTAGTTTGCCTTTATTTATTTGTTTTTTCTTTTGCCCTTTTTTATGGCGTGGGAGGGAGGAGAGATGCTAATTATTCCGTGAAACTTCGAAAACCCTCAATTGCCGACCTTGTCTTCCGTGCTCTTTTACCCGCCCTCTTGAATAATGTCCTCTAAATTTGCTTTTCACTTCCTGCCAAAACTGGAAGACTCGAGTCTTCGTCCTCCTCCTTCCCGCCTTCACTCGGGAAAGGGGGAGACTTTCACCCCGTGCCCTCTCCAGGGGGTAAACTCTCTTCCTAATTGTTCTAATCGTTCTCGCTCGTGTCTGGGGCCAGTATTATGTGTTGTCATTCAGATTGCTTATTGCCTACGTCATTATTTATGCAGGAATTTATCATTTAAATCTAGAATGATGGATTTGCAACGTCATGCTGTGTTCTGTTTGCAAGAGCATTGTTTTGTGTGTTTTTTTTTTTTTTCTGTTTTACTTGACATTCATTTGTACCGTTGACTCCAACGTGAATGATGTATACCTTGTTTTGAAACAATTGTCTTGATATGTTCGACATTCATTTATCAGAACACAAAATAACAAACTACAGACTCTGTACAGTCAACTGTTTTCATGTAATTTGTGTTCATTTAATCTGGCGTCCCAGCGGCTGTGGTCATTGACGTACTCCTCAGCTTAAAATGGATTTACTTCAGGAACACATTTCAACCTTTTGAGTTGTTCGCTGCCACCATTCACGTCAAGCACATGACGCTGTTTGGGCAATTATGAACGACACCGTCATGTAATTATGGCACCATTACGATGCAATTACATGACCACGATTAGATCAGCGGTCATCTCTAACCCTCCCCCCCTCCACCCCCCACCCTCCCCCCTTTCGCTCATGTTTTCTGTATCCTGCCGTGACCTTCCTCGCTAATTGGAAGGGAGTGAATATTCAAAGGATTTTGCTGTGGGAAAGAAAGGGCTACTTTCCTTAGCCAGAAAATGGGGAATCTATTCAAGGTGAATGTGTTTTGACCTGTTTTCAAGTAATAGATTTTCATGTTCTCTCTCTCTCTCTCTCTCTCTCTCTCTCTCTCTCTCTCTCTCTCTCTCTCTCTCTCTCTCTCTCTCTCATACACACTTACAACCAAACATTGATTAAAAATTTCTGATTCTCTTTATATTTTACTTCTTACTAACGTGAATAGCCTTGATGTTATATTAAATTAATTGTTCTTCCTGTCATTGAAACACTATTCATTAGTTGATAATGGTAACAGCCGTTTCATTGTCGCCAAGTTTCATGAACGTAATCTCACCAGAAATATTGTAATCGGCCAGTTATTCTGGTGCTTCTAGTAAGTCGAAAGCCCGAATTGATCATCCACCCGTTGCCGCCCTGTCAAGTCTTAGAAAGATGTTGCTTGGGGCATCTGCTTCTTTTCGAAGTTTGTTTCTCAAATGGATTTTTCTTTGTAAAGGTAGTATGATAAAATTTGCCTCAAATTATTCATAGCTTTCGCATTTTCTTTCTTTCTCATGTAAATGTACGCGCACACACACACACACACACACACGAATGCCTTTTACTATAATCTAACACACACACATACATATATATATATATATATATATATATATATATATATATATATATATATATATATATATATATATATATATACAGTATACAGTATATATATATGAAGATAAGAAGGCCCAAAAAATCAGTATATACACATTTGCAACCATATACTTCGAATACCAATACTTCTGTATTAATGATCAGTGGTGAAATATATCACAGATGGTGAGGAATACAGAAGTATAGGTATTCGAAGTAGGTGGTTGCAGCGTGTTTGTAGTGTTTTATGAACCTTCTTATCTTCAGTATATATATATATATATATATATATATATATATATATATATATATATATATATATATATATATATATATATGTGTGTGTGTGTGTGTGTGTGTGTATGTGTATATATATATATAGTGTCTATGTGTCTGTATGTGCCTTGCAAGCCAGCGGGTCATGACTTAAAAAACACCTTTAAGCAAGAACGATGAATCTTGAGATTCTGCGCTCCGGTAAATTAGGTATTCGTTCCGTCTTTTGATCCGTTGCAAAATAAGATGACGATCAAAGGAGCAACTAGGTGCGCATGTCAACATCAGCAGTCATTGCCGAAGTATAACGAAGAATTACAGATCAGAAGAATTACGTATTCGTTATGGGAAGTGGAGAGGTGGGGGAGGGGGTTATAGAGTAGATCTTCGCCAGTCCATCATCATCATCTGCTTGCGCTTTCCTATCGCCACTCTGCTGCTTGCGGTTAGACAAAACAAACAAGCAGGCTAGTCATTATATCCGTAAACGCCTCATTATGTATGATTATTAGAATACGCTTTCGAAAGAAAAACATTATTTGCTCATTTCTCCGAGTGGTTTTGTAATGTGTATGTTTTACAAGCAGTGTCTGATCTCTGTCTCGTCAACAAACTGTCGGCAGTTATGTGCCTGTTTGATCGATATTGTCGTGTCGTTTCGCTCTCGTCATTGTGAAAACGAAAGCAGAATTGGTCTGCTTAATGAGCGAGTCCGTCGTTTGGATGGTCACTGGATGGTATTGTCAGGCAGCTGGCTTTCGAGAGCTCGTATTTGCCCTCCTCTTGATGGAGTGTGCAAATATTGTTGCTCGGTTCGGGAACCGTTTATTCTTCTTAGAGACGGTTGTATGCAGCGAGCGAAACGGCCATGCAAAATTGTCTGCTTACTCTACACATTATTATTCTCTCTCTCTCTCTCTCTCTCTCTCTATCTCTATCTATCTATATATATATATATATATATATATATATATATATATATATATATATATATATATATATATAAATAATATATTTATATATATATTATATCTATATATAAATATATATATATATGTATATATATACGTATATATGTAGAGAGAGAGAGAAGAGAGAATTTTGTGAATATGTAAAGAGTAAGCAAGCTGTCATTTATGGCTGAGTTACCCACTGCATAAATTTGTGTCCAAGTAAAACAAACTGGAACTATTTCTGTGCAGCAAAGCCCACAAGCCTGAAGACTTCCAAACATTGTGTATATATATATATATATATATATATATATATATATATATATATATATATATATATATATTTATATATAAACACAGTGTTTGGAAGTCTTCAGGCTTGTGAGCTTTTGCTACACAGTAATAACTCAGTTTGTTTTACTTGACATAAATCATGCAGTGGGCAACTCGACCATAAATGACTGCTTGCTTACTATTTACACATTCACAAAATCTCTCTCTCTCTCTCTCTCTCTCTCTCTCTCTCTCTCTCTCTCTCTCTCTCTCTCTCTCTCTCTCTCTCTCTTTGTGATCCCTTTTATTTCCTAAGTCAGGTCATTACTGTCAATCTTTTTGTCAAGGCGAGAATGTATTCATTATTCTAATCGATCGGTTATGTTTTCTTCCTCCCTCCGATTATCGCAATGCTTAAAATCTGTATTTTGCCTTCATGGCATTAGGCATTCTAGATATTTTCCCTTTCACTCCCCAGTCCTTCGTTTCCTCTTCCCCGCCCCTCGCAAAAACGGAAAGAAGAAAATGAAAGTAACGCAGAATGGTCCAAGATCCGGTCATTTCCTCCGATCCGAAGTGGAGCGTAGAGCTAACCAGGTTCCTTAGCGTATAGTTAGCACGCGAGCTTCGATGGTGTTGTAACAGCAAACAAACTGTAATTTGCGTTTCGCCGTTCGCTGATTTTGGACTGGGCGTTGCGCACCGCCGTAATTGATTCGGGTCTCTCTCTCTCTCTCTCTCTCTCTCTCTCTCTCTCTCTCTCTCTCTCTCTCTCTTTAGTCCTTTTTTTTCCCTTTTGCCTGTTCTTGGCGTCTTTTATTCAATCGTTTTGGTTTTTCCTTTATATTTTCGGTAAAAAATATGTCAGCATTTTGTTATGCCCGATTTTTTTTTTTTTACAAAACATGAAAGTGCTTAACATGTAAGGGTTTTCCCGAATGCACTTGCGAAAGCATGTTAATGCATGAATAGCTTTACATTTTTCTCAAGCAGAATTTAAAAAAGGTTAACGACTGCAAACGATCATTTCAAGGAGAAAGTAATTGGTCGAATTTGTAAGATTTCTTTCTAATATTCTAAAAGAAGAGCTGAATCGTTGGTTATCTAAGAAGAAAATAAAAGTTCCCACCCGATCTGTTCACCCCTTTCTCTAGCACCTGTCTGTATGTGCATGGAAGGAGTATTAAGAGTAGAAGAGAAAAATAAAAGTTCCTAGCTGTCATTGTAAGTTTCTGAAGGGAGTGTCTGTCTGTTCGCCTCTTTCAGTCTCCATATCCAGTGCATGGAGTATTTAGAGGGAGAGAAGGGAAGCAGTGTATACTCTGTCAGTATGTTTACGTGTTTCCATTCTTTTTACTGTACCTCCGTTCATGTTCATGTTACTGTCCACCCTTTCATTGTATAACTTCGAGGTTTTCCTCCTGTTACACCTTTGACACCTTTTTAATCTCAATTTCCCTTTCAGCGACGAATGACCTCATAGGTTCTAGCGTTTGGCCTTTAGCCTAAATTTTATATTCCATCTTATCCCATTCCATTCCATTCCATCCCATCCCATCCCATTCCATTCCATTCCATCCCATCTCATCCCATCCCAACCCATCCCATCCCAATCCATTCCATTCCATCCCATCCCATCCCAATCCATTCCATTCTATCCCATCCCATTCCATTCCATTCCATTCCATCCCATCCCATCCCATCCCATCCCAATCCATTCCATTCCATCCCATCCCATTCCATCCCAATCCATTCCATTCCATTCCATTCCATTCCATCCCTGTGTATCTGTTTATAGCTGTATCCCTCTAAATGTGTCTCTTGTATAATTGAAAGGGGAACGACATTTCACGCGATCTGCAAAGCACAGGGACATTGCGACATATACGGAAGCGTGAGGGGGAGGAATTTGTCGCCACTCGTTTGCAACGGCGACACCGTTGCAAAGCACGTGTTTGCGACACTTGCCGCCTGGCAGTGCAGCGACTCGACGGATGTTACTTTTGCTGACGTAATCCCTAGAGGGAGTGAAGGAGGGAGGGAGGGAAGGTGAGAGGTTAACGGAGGGCAAATGATAGAGAAATGGAGAGGAAAGAAGGTTCATGTAAAGAATGGGTAGCAGTCTTAATTAGGAAATTAAGTCGGCTTTTTAAGTTCGTAATTGGTATATTTATGATAGCTTTCTTTTTAACACGCTTCCGACGTAGCCTTACATGCATATATCGTTGAATGTGTATGCATATATATATATATATATATATATATATATATATATATATATATATATATATATATATATATATATATATATATATATATATGTGTGTGTGTGTATATATGTATATGTATATATATGTGTATATATGTATGTATATATGTGTATATGTATATATATACATATATATATATATATATATATATATATATTTATAAGTTTATTTATATATATGTATAATATGTATATCTTTTTAGTACCCTGAAGATGACTTTGGAATAAAAGTTGAAAGTCTTGGCACCATTTCCTTTTATTTTCACGTGAGGACTTATATACTTCATCCACGGGACCATTGTGGAAATTAAAGATATATATATATATATATATATATATATATATATATATATATATATATATATATATATATATATAATGTCTGAGAGAGAGAGAAAGTCAGGCATTATGTAAAAAAGTAGGCAATTAGATCAACGAATGTGGAAAAAATGTTCAGATACAAAAGAAGTCAGGGAGCACCGCTTTCATTATACAGTTGAGACATTTCTGTTGTGTGAATGAATGATCGAATGAGTGGAGTGTCTTGGGTTTCTCAACAAACCGGGTCACTGACACAGATTTCGGCTGTGGAGCCAGCAGAGAGCTCCTGTTTGCGCTTTCTTCGTATTTTATTTAATTATATTTGGTGTTGTCATTACTCTGGATATTTTTATTTTTTCACCAACAGGCAAAATGGATTTTGAGAGTGAAGTGGGTAACTGTAGATAGATAGATAAAGAAAGAGAATGGATAATATATAGATAAAGGAAGAGAAGTAGGAAGGATCTGCATTCAGCTTCCTTACGAAAAGGTGAGAAAAACTATAAGAGAATAAGTAAGTTATTGTAGATAGATAGAGATGTAGTTATAGAAGGAGTCAGAGAGAGAGAGAGAGAGAGAGAGAGAGAGAGAGAGAGAGAGAGAGAGAGAGAGAGAGAGAGAGATGCAATTTTCCTCACAAAAATAACAAGTGAAATATAAGAGAATGGTAAGAGAATGAAAGATAGACGTAGAATGAGGAAGAAAGAGCACTAAGTGAAAAAGATATCAATAGAAAGACAGACGAATTTCGTAAAGAAAAATGTTATCAAGAACCTCTCTCTCTCTCTCTCTCTCTCTCTCTCTCTCTCTCTCTCTCTCTCTCTCTCTCTCTCTCTCTCTCTCCCCTTCCCCTGACATCTTACTTAACATATTATCTTTTTTGTATGCCCAGGTATTCTACCGGGTTTACACAGCCATTGACCCTTGATATATGTATGTGTCCCAACCACCAGAAGTCTCTCTCTCTCTCTCTCTCTCTCTCTCTCTCTCTCTCTCTCTCTCTCTCTCTCTCTCTCTCTGTCAGGGGAAAGTGAGGAGGGAATAGTTTTTGAAATGGAAATAGAGCGATAGCGTGTTGATACCTAGGTGCCCTAAGAGAATGACCTTTACAGACCATAATAATGTTTGTGTTTTTTTTTTTTTTTTTTTTTTCAGAGGTTCTGAGTAGCCACTTCACATTTCCTGTTAATGAAACGGAATTTTTTTTTATTTTTTTTTTTTTTCATTTTTTTACATAAAGCTCAGGGGCAACTTTACGTTTTTCAATACTGAAGGGACGAGATTTTAAGCTTCATTTTTTTCCCCTAGAATAGCAATTTCCTAGTGGCCAATGTTCCCTTCTTGTAAGGGAAAGGAGTCAGTAGTTAGATGCTTTCCCTAAAATTGCAGAGCTTCCTAGTAGGTACTTATCCCTTCTCTTAAGGGAAAGAAATCAAGAGAGAAATTTCATTTCCCTAAATTTGCAGAGCTTCATTGTAGCCATTTTTCCCTGCTCCTGAGAAAGAGTAGTCAGGAGGTATGTTTTTTTTCCTAAACTTGCAGAGCTTCCATGTAGCCATTTTTCCCTGCTCCTAAGAAAGAGAAGCCAGGAGGTATATTTTTCCCCTAAATTTCAGAGCTTCCTAGTAGCAATTTTTCCCTGCTCCTAAGAAAGAGGAGCCAGGAGTTATATTTTTTCCCCTAAATTTCGGAGCTTCCTAGTAGCAATTTTTCCCTGCTCCTAAGAAAGAGGAGTCAGGAGGTATATTTTTTCCCCAAAAATTGCAGAGCTTCCTAGTAGTCATTTTCCCCTTCCAATGGAAAGGCGTCAAGAGGGAATTTTTTCTCCCTTAAAATTGCAAATTCGCCTCCCCTTTTCCTCCCACAGGAGCTGACGGGCGAGGCGTTACGTGATTCGGCTTGACGTTACGCAAGCTGTGTTGTAACGCGTTCCCTGTTACGTTATAAGGAAACAACTTATTATTAGCATGGATGTTGAGTTGTCACTTGGAGAGAAGAAGCAGCTCTTTGTTATTTGACTACAGAGGCCTTAGAATTTGACTACGCAAGTGTTTCAAGCAGAAGGAAGTTTCCCCATGGTGGAAAGCAGCTTAGTATAGGAACTGCTAGAGCATTCATAAATATATATATATATATATATAATATATATATATATATATATATATATATATATATATATATATATATATATATATATATATATATATATATATATATATATATATTAAAAGTTAAAGTCCTCCTGGGCCTCTGTAGGCTAATAGGGCAGGCGCTGATATATATATTTATAGTTTTAAGAACTTGTTATACCTGTTTGCAGTGTATTACCCAGATAAGAGTACGTTCCGTTAATCTGAGATCATGTTCTCTCTCTCTCTCTCTCTCTCTCTCTCTCTCTCTCTCTCTCTCTCTCTCTCTCTCTCTCTCTCTCTCTCTCTCTCTCTCTCTCTCTCTCTCGGACAAGTGTACAGTGCATGGTCAGTCTTGAGATTATATTATCTTGATTATCCTTCCAATTTTAGGATTTGAACTCCATTCCTTTAAGTGAGGGAATGAATTTGTAAGAAATAAAAGTTCCAGTGTCTTTCTTTTTCTCGGCATAATTTTTAAAAATGTAAATGACTTGCAACAAATCTATTTTTGGTTGAAGAAAAATCGTGAGTCAATATACAGCCAGAATACAGTGTTGGTATTTTTACACACACACACACACACACACACACACACACACATATATATATATATATATATATATATATATATATATATATATATATATATATATATATATATATATATATATATATATATATATATATATATATATATATATATATATATTATATGTATGATGTGTGCATGTATGTGTTTTATAAATTCTAATTAGTCATTTGCAAAGTTAGTAACCATGTAATTACATGGGCAGAACAAATTAAATCGTCATTTAAAACACCATTTTTTCGTTACATAATGTAGAACAGATTGAGTGATTATCTCACTCCACTGGCTTTACATCAAGATCATAAAGTATCTGGACGTTAGAGAGGCAGAAAAAACAAAAAAGAATAAAGTACTGGAGATATGGAGATCATTGGACTACCAGCATGACTGACATTTCCCGTTGAATGCCATCACTGACGTCAACAATGCCTCTTCTTGTGAGACCCATCGAAGAACGATCAGCGTCCCGAGGAAATCTCGAAGTTCCATCCAAGCAATGTGTATCCGTTCATTCTTCAACTCTGTCTGGTCTCATTTCCTGCGACGCGTCCAGAGAAATCCCTTCACTTCCTCTTCTGTCCAAAAGTCAGTAGGTCTATCAGTCGCCGCAGGGTCTCTCTCTGTAGCTGACCTTTCGGAAAG
>NC_089746.1:19282760-19287760 GCF_040412425.1 Macrobrachium rosenbergii
TACAGTTTCATTTGTTTCTCATGATGTTATATTTTCATCATTATTTAGAATTAAATTGTTATGAGTGATGTAACATTTTCTCTCTCTCTCTCTCTCTCTCTCTCTCTCTCTCTCTCAGACATTTCAATATCGAGGAATAACATTTTTAGTAAAAGGAAAAAGAAAATCCAGACAATTGCTATCGGCAATCGTCTAAAATACCAGAGCAGGTAGAATTATTAGAATGTCTCTATTGCCCAACACTGAACCTCGGTCGGTTGGGCCAAAGAAACCATTAGAATATTTGTGACCCCGGAACTAAGACTTTTTCGAAATGCCATTATTATTATTATTATTATTATTATTATTATTATTATTATTATTATTATTATTATTATTATTATTATTGTCGGTTACACTCTACATTATTCTTGGTATCGTGAGACGTCGGAATCTTTTATTATTATTATTATTATTATTATTATTATTATTAAGACAGAATTATCGCAGATTACACTGTATATGGTTGATGGTATCATGAGACGGTGGAATCTTTATTATTATTATTATTATTATTATTATTATTATTATTATTATTATTATTATTAACTTTTACGGGATTTTTCTATAAACCGTATTGTTTTGTCTGATTTTCCTAGAATATGATGGTGTCGCCATCAGTTATGGTTATGTAATAAATTTCCCAGTTACTTTCTTATTCTGTGCTATTTTACCTTTATTATTTAGGTTATTTTATTCATATATCATTTAAGTGGATCTCTGGAAGAGAAGGGCAATATAGGCATTAGTTGTTTTATCTGACGGTGCTCGTTGCGAAATGAACAATGACACAATCCTCTTGAACAGAAGTTTTAAAGAGAGAGAGACCTGCAGTTTAATGACCTCACAGATCCGGTTATATTGTATATATACGTGTGTGTATATGTACTGATGTGTGGTGTATATATATATATATATATATATATATATATATATATATATATATATATATATATATATATATATATATATATATTTATATATATATATATATATATATATATATATATATATATATATATATATAATATATATATATATATATATATATAATGTATGTATATATATATATATATATATATATATATATATATATATATATATATATATATATATATATATATAAAAAAAATACACATGCAGGTGTGTAATGAAAAAGTCAGTGAACACAGCATAAATTTTTTTATCAAATTTCCGGACAATATATAAAAGAATCCTTTTAAATTTATCTTGTTAAGTTTAGTTATCAAATAATATAGTAACAGCAGCCAATGAAGGCTAAAATCAAATACATTCAACATAATTCCAATCAAATGCATCTCTTAAAAAGACTTTTACCCATTGGAGTATCGCAATTCAGTGTTAAACGGCGACATGCGAAAATGATTTTCTTTTCAAATTACTGCCCAGGAGAAGAGTAATTCCAAAATAATTGGAATTCTCGAAGTAATTGATGTTACAAGCGATTACTTCAGGCCTCGTTACGTTGTAACTGTGGCTTGTTTTATTTTAGGTCTCTTCCCGTTACGACCTCATATTATTATTATTAATATTATTATTATTATTATTATTATTATTATTATTATTATTATTATTATTATTATTATATAGTTTTTTTTTCTCACACTTCACCGTTATTGAATGGTCTTTCTTACCTGTTGATTAGACCAAAGTCTTTTAAGGTTATTCTCTTTTATTATATTTTGAGACCGAGAATATTTATGTGATAATAGTGAAAGTTTGTTTGTTTTGTAATTTTCTTATGAAATTTGGAAGATTGAAATGCTACGTCATACCTTGACAACAAAAAATTAGCAACGTGTTCATGAGAGTTATTAAGTTGAACTGAAATAAAATCTTAAGCTGCTTCCCAATATATATATCAATATCTGTCTACTTTCCTACCTACCTACCTCTCTCTCTCTCTCTCTCTCTCTCTCTCTCTCTCTCTCTCTCTCTCTCTCTCTCTCTCTCTCTCTCTCTCTCTATATATATATATATATATATATATATATATATATATATATATATATATATATATATATATATATATATATATATATATATATATATATATATATATATATATATATATATATATATATATATATATATATATATATATATATATATATATATATATATATATATATATATATATATATATATATATGTGTGTGTGTGTGTGTGTGTGTATGTATGTATATACCGTATATAAGATATATATGTATATATAATATATATTAAATATGAATATATATATCTATGTATGTATGCATATATATATATATGTATGTATGTATGTATGTATGTGACATTCCCTCAAAGTCCTGCCATTACACCATCGCCCGTTAACTGTAAAAGACTCCCCGCTGCCAATTGGACGCATGAAAAGTGCAGCCTATCAGATTACGTTCGAACGTATCATTAAGGAAGGTGAAGACAGACATTAAAAGTCGCCGCAATTGTTGTTCGTGCGACTTCCCGTCTTTGTTTGCGAGATTTTTTGTTTTGTTCTTCGGAGTTCTCCTTATCTAACACTTTGTTGTTATTTTGTTAGTTATGCGTAGACGCGCTTTGTTCTGAATGTTATTTTTTGTATTTTCTGATGGAATGTAAAGACGATATAATTTTGTGAGTCAGGTACAGCAGAGTTTGATAGTAATATATATATATATATATATATATATATATATATATATATATATATATATATATATATATGTGTGTGTGTGTGTGTGTGTGTATATTCTCTCTCTCTCTCTCTCTCTCTCTCTCTCTCTCTCTCTCTCTCTCTTATGTCATCCTCGTTAGTGGGACACCCATTTGGTTTAGAAGTTATAAATTTACTTTTGTTAATAGCGGTAGAAGCAGTATTGAAGCCTTACACCCCAGATTTTCGCTTCCCTCCTTCATAAGCAATTTTCAGGTTAATATGGACATATTTCCACTAGAACAACTGAGGCGGAGAACACTTCAGCATCGCCGAATCGTCTTTATAGAGTTTGTGGGTGACTGGATGATCGATTGAAAGATGCCTTGATGCTCTAGCAGTTTTTGTTCGGAAATCGTTTTACGTATATTATATTACTTCGAAAAGTCGTCGTTGGTAGACATTGTATTTGACTGCATGGCCATTCGGAAGCTGTGAAAATGTTTCAACAGTTTTTAGTTTTCTGTAAAAGAAAACTATTGTGCCGTTTCTTGTCTGTCCGTCCGCACTTTTTTCTGTCCGCCCTCAGATCTTAAAGTCTGCCGAGGCTAGAGGGCTGCAAATTGGTATGTTGATCATTCACCTTCCAATCAACAAACATACCAAATTGCAGCCCTCTAGCCTCAGTAGTTTTTACTGTATTTAAGGTTAAAGTTAGCCATGATATTGCGTCTGACAACGCCACAGGACAGGCCACTGCCGGGCCGTGGCTGAAAGTTTCATGGGTCGCGGCTCATACAACATTATGCGTTGTACAGAAAACTCGATTGCGCCGAAGTTCCTTCGGCGCATTTTTTGCTTGGTTTTTTATGAAAATTAATTTTTTTCACATGCGAAGAATCAAATATTACTTACGCTTTTGATCTCGAATTCACCTCTTGGACGCCGCACACGTCAAGACAGAAAGAAAAAACATCGCAGATTAATGTCAGTGTCACTGTGGATCAAAGGTCAATCGGGGGCTCCTTTTAACGTGCCTGAATGAGACCTGTTTTCATCCAACCGGCTTCCGGTAAAAGCATGAAAAAAAAAAGATGAAAGGCTCTTAAAAAGAAAGTATCAGGAATTGTCGTTTTTCTCCATTTAGAGGTGATCGAAATATTTTGAGATCAGAATTGTTTTTCTTTATCATTTCGGTACCAAACTTTCCTTGGCTACCACCAAAACGTAAAGAAGTACCGCCTTCAGGCGGTATATTTCCAACGCTTTATATATATATATATATATATATATACACACACACATATACAGTATATATATATGTACAGTATGTGTGTGTGCCTGTAAACGTCTGATATTGCAAAGATTTTTTTTTCTTTTTGCATATTCTAAGAACAGAATTTCAGTTGGTAATATGTTAACCTCTGAACGCTTTTAAAGGTTAAAAGATGATGACCACCACGGAGAATAATTTGGTGACCCCCGCCCTGGAAGGAGATACACGAATTTCCACATACTCTGAATATAGAGATTCCGTCAGTTGAATTAAAGCGATACAATAATTCAAAGATAATCGTATTAAAGCGAAAGAAATTTGAAGGTAATCCAAGCGAAGAGGAACAGTTAATTCAGAATCATTAATATATACGAGAAATGAAGGTAAACGTAATCTTTTGAAAGAAAAATATAAACGAAATATTATTTAAGGCTATATATCTTTGTGTACAGGAACTCTATTATTTTATATTAGAACATTTTCTGTGAAGGAAATTTACGATTATGTATTTTCAGAGAGTAGGTGGGTCTCTTACCAGCGTGAACGCCCTACAATTACCTCCCAAAGTATTTGGAAATTGGAAGATTCTATTTTTTTTATTTATATATTTTTGTTCTGGTGATAGCAGCGATGATAATGATAGGTATGATTAGGATGGGGATAGTTATGATGAATTTTATTATAATTATTACTTTTATTTTTATCGGAGGTTTGAGTCGATAAACTGATAATGACAAGAACAAATGACTTTTTTTTATAATTTTTTCTCAAATTTTTCTCAGTTCAAAGAAATAGGAAAATGTTAGTTTTTTTGTAAACACTATTTGCTATTTTCTTCAGCTTTGATAAACTTTAAGACACAAACGATTTATTGTGGAATATTGATTCTTTTACATTTTTTTTTTAATTTTCTTCCAATCAGAAACTATTAACTCTGAAAAATCATTGTTCGCACTTTCGCACTTTCTGAAGTTTTAGTAAACTCACGAAAAAAAAAAACACATACGCTTCAGTGCATCAGAGGTAACTTAG
>NC_089746.1:19295260-19562760 GCF_040412425.1 Macrobrachium rosenbergii
TTTTGTCTTTTCTTGGGAACTATGCCACCCTCTATCAGTGACAACGGCGAAATGTTGATAAAAATGGATTACACACACACGCACATACACACACACATATATATATATATATATATATATATATATATATATATATATATATATGTGTGTGTGTGTGTGTGTGTGTGTGTGTGTGTGTGTGTGTTTATATATATATATATATTTAGAGAGAGAGAGAGAGTTTCCGGTTTCCAGCAAGGCATTACGTATGAGGCTACTAACCGTATACCCTTGTTTATATTATCACAATCAGCTGATTACCAGGTACTAACCTAATAACATAGATGCATAAACAGAAACACACATAAATTTCTAGACATCATAAGAAAATTACTTAATAAGTTTTTGGTTTAGTCGAAGTTCATCGCCGGTTTCGAAAGCAGTTTCAACGATACCTTTGTGTCACTTCTTAAAACACCTCCCGCAGATCCCTTTGTGCGAGACAAAACGCATAGCGCGTTCGAAATCCCATTCGATCTCCTTAGGCCTTTGTGTGCGCATGATCTGGCTCGTGTTTCGGTTGCAACACGGTCGTGACGAGATCCCAAACGTTCAGCAGTTGAAAAGCGCGTGCGCGATTTTCATTTGCGTGTGTTTGTGTATGTATATTTTTATATATATACACACACACACATATATATATATATATATATATATATATATATATATATATATATATATATATATATATATTCTCGTATTAGTTACTTTTCTTTACTTGATGGACTTTTCATGAGGAATGCTGCCATTATGGAAAAAGAACGTGAGATAGTTATATTTGTGCGTATGGTGTTCTACTGTACACACACACACATTACACATTTATATATACATATACACACACACACACACACACACACACACACACACACACACATATATATATATATATATATATATATATATATATATATATATATATATATATATATATTATGTGTATATATTGTGTGTGTGTCTGTCTGTCTGTCTGTGTGCAGGAAATGTGTGCGCACGAATATTGCTGATTTTGTCTTTTCGCTATTATCACCATAACCTTACATAAATTGAGCCTCACCCAAGATTGACGGGTAAGTATTTTAAAAGAGACGTCGTAAATTCCTTTTAAAAGAAATCGTCGACCTTTTATTGTGTGTGTGACCACTAAGAATTTGAAAAAAAGGCTCGGTATTTAGCTACTGTCAGCGACTGAAATTGCACGCCATTAGCAGGCAAACAGCCCAGCGACGGAGACAAGGACACGTACTCCAAAAGGTCAGGGGTCCTGCTCATCCCCGTAGGATACTTGGTCAGTCTTTGGCATCTTCACAGCAGGATGCCATGTGAGCAGTGAACTGTACCATTCTTTACATTTTTATGAGGATATCTTTTGTTTCTGGTTAATTTTTAAGTACTCAAGAAGAAGAAGGAGAGAGAGAGAGAGAGAGAGAGATACTTTTTAAAGTTGTACTATTGCGCAATTCTTAAAAGTTCACATGACTTCACAGGCCTAATGTTTACCAGTTCTTCAAATAGAAACCTTGGCGATTTCCCACTTTCATTTCTCCAGACAGAAAAGGCATGAACATAATGACGATAAAAAACATTCCATTAACTTTTAGTTGTTAATTACTCCTCCTTTTGGTTAACGTATGACGAAAATCAAATATTACCTCACCTGCCGGAGCCAATGACAAAAGAAGGAAAAAGAAATAGGAATACTTGTGTTTTACCTCTTCAGGAAATCCCTTGTTTTTTCTTGGAGGGGGTGAAATGTTCTGCCGGGGGGGAGGAGTTTGACTTTGAGAGAGGTGGTGTACCTTTCGATGAAAATACGAACGCTACGTAATTAAACGTATTTAAACAGCAGTTACCGATTGGTCATTACCAGCTTGTACAGTGGGTACAGTGTTCATCACGCTCATTTCTACTGTTATATGGAGTTGATTCCAAGTTTTGAAACTCGCTTAGCTTCCATTCCAAGCTGTTTGACGTAGCCAACGTATCAGATCGAAGAATAATGTGATCTGCTTTTCTACAAATTAACGATCGGGCAAAGAAACCAACTTAAGAACGTCTCCTCTTTAATTTCCGCTTGATTTTCTTAAAAATGAAAATATTCCATATTCTGGCAGCGCAAGAAATTAACACAACGTTTTAAGTATATGTATATGTATATGTATATATATATATATATATATATATATATATATATATATATATATATATATGTGTGTGTGTGTGTGTGTGTGTGTGTGTGTGTGTGTGTGTGTATGTATACACACATATATATTGATAAATACTCCTCCAGCAGTTTCTATCTTGAACTGCTCATTTCAAAATTGGTTTTGGCAGTTGTCTTACGGGCGTATGCCCTCCCTGACTCTAAACCTTCTTATGTATCCGAGCTTGGGACCGGCACTGTATTCAGCGGGCTCCCAGGGTTGTTTTTAGAGGGGTTTTAACACGATGCCCTTCTGTTTTTCTTAATTATTTATAAATTCCTTCAAATAATGGTTTTATTTTACGTACCCATTACAAGTAATTTTCCTGTCAACTGCGAGTATTCCGTCAGTCTGCTCTCACACAGCCATTAAAAGGAGTGTAGATATGGTATGCTATGCATTTGCACGTATGGTATTTCCATCAGTTATCTTTGTCGTCAGATCAGTTAAATTAATAACTCTACTTTTCTTAATCAGCCGAGCGTGATTCCTCCTCTATTGCCATTGAATTCAGACCACAATACCTAACGATGTTCTTAGTTACGCATTGTGACGTCCGACCCTCATTATGCTAATCCTCGGGAGGTCAATTAAGGTCAAGGCTGGGTTATTATAGGCTCGTGATCGGGTCCATTGTATTATAGGCGGAAGACAGGAGACAAAGCTGGGGCGGGGGGTTAGGGGGAGTTGGGGTGGGGGTGAATAATGTCTTTGTGGTTAATGGTTTGTGACTTGGATGGTTAAGATAGGGGTTAGTAGTTTTGGATTCCATGTTAGACATCAGTGGCTCATTGTCAGTTTTTTTTTGTTTTTTCATGCAAAAATGGGGAATGCACGAAGGTTGCGTGCCGTATAATTACGAGAATGATTAGGGTATATTTATTTTAATTATAATAGTGGGTCTGGAATCTGTGTAGTCCGTTAGTCGTTGATTAATTGTCGGTTATTTTTCTTGCATTTATGGGTAATAAAGAAATGACGTTTTCTGTAAGTTTGTGAGAATAAACTCGAACCATTTTATGTAAATTATAGTGTGGAGTTTGGAATCCATGTTAGACATCGGAAGCTAAATAATTGTCAGTTTTTGGAAGTATGTTGTAGGGAGGGATGCAGTCATAGATTTATGATAATAAATGAAAACTTTTTAAATAAAAAAAATATAATAATAATAATAATATATATAATAATAATAATAATATAGAATGTATTGAACATCATGGCAGGACTGTTGCGATTTTTAGGAGTGTCTTTATTTACTTTTAGGAAATGTATTTTTAATATGTTTGTAGTTGGTAAAAGTTCGTTGATATCCAAAAGGAGTTCTCAAGTTTTATACCAGAAATTTCATAATCATCCAAGCTTAAGGTATTTTCTAGTAAAAAATATCCATGCAGATTCATTGATGCTCGTTGTGTATGTGGCATAAGTAAATTATCAACTGGAAACTTTAATTTTATATATTACCTGTGTACCATAACCTTAAAAAATAACGGAAATATAAGAGAGAGTAGAAACGAAGAGCCCTAACCCGAAGGATGGTAAGGTGGAAAAAGCAAAAGGAGGCCTGTTCTGGACCTCCGGATTCCGGGCAACCAACAGAGATAACCAAGTGATATGTATGTAAATAACGTGTATATACATACTTATATACGAAGAAATGTATACTTCTATAATTGAGAGAAAATTAAGTCAGATTATAGTTTAAGGGAAAACAACAAAGGAAATATCAATGTAAACGATATATTATTATTATTATTATTATTATTATTATTATTATTATTATTATTATTATTATTATTATTATTTAGTAAATAACGTGTATATACATACTTATATACGAAGGAATGTAAACTTCTATAATTGAGAGAAAATTAAGTCAGATTATAGCTTAAGGGAAAACAACAAAGGAAATTTTAATGTAAACGATATATTATTATTATTATATTATTATTATTATTATTATTATTATTATTATTATTATTATTATTATTATTATTATTATTATTATTATTATTATTCACGTGATGTACCCTATTCATATGGTACAAGCCCACAGGAGCCATTGACATGAAATCTAAGCGTCCTAAGAATGTGGTGTCCAGTAGTAATTAGTATTAAAAAAGCAAGATTGTAACGCACCACAACATGGAGCTATGGAATTTCCCAAACAAACAACAGCTCCAGATGTGAAAGTTCTGGAATTGCGTCATCAGATTTCCTGGCCTGATCAGGATGTCTGGTGAACAACAGAAATGCACATAGACCTCCATTAAATCCCAAACCCAGGCGCAAGAAATGACGAAAGAGATTTTGCCAAGTTTCCGGCCGTGACTTTGAATTTCCGTTTTCGATTATTAGCGCTCTCTCTCTCTCTCTCTCTCTCTCTCTCTCTCTCTCTCAAGAAAAGTCTATGTTTTATCATCAAGATTATCCGTACATTAGCTGATATGAAACGGCATCACTTTACGTACCGTATCCGTATCTCTCTCTCTCTCTCTCTCTCGAAAAGTCTATGTTTTATCATCAAGATTATCCGTACATTAGCTGATATGAAACGGCATCACTTGTACGTACCGTATCGTACCGTGCTCTCTCTCTCTCTCTCTCTCTCTCTCTCTCTCTCTCTCTCTCTCTCTCTCTCTCTCTCTCTCTCTCTCAGAAAAGTCTATGTTTTATCATCAAGATTATCCGTACATTAGCTGATATGAAACAGCATCACTTGTACGCCGTATCGTACTGCTCTCTCTCTCTCTCTCTCTCTCTCTCTCTCTCTCTCTCTCTCTCTCTCTCTCTCACACACACACACACACACACACACAGATTGCTTCAGTGGATGGTTTTGATACTATTACTTAAGCTCTCTCTCTCTCTCTCTCTCTCTCTCTCTCTCTCTCTCTCTCTCTCTCTCTCTCTCTCTCTCTCTCTCTCTAAGAAGAAGAAAAGAAGAAAATAACTTTATGGACATCAAAAAAAAAAATATTGGTAGCAGCCATGATAGGCGTGCTTATAAGTAAATGTAAGCTTACAAAAACTTGCGTAGAAAATTTGAGATATTTACTAAATAGATTCCTTCCCATAGAATCTCTCTCTCTCTCTCTCTCTCTCTCTCTCTCTCTCTCTCTCTCTCTCTCTCTCTCTTGATAGGCATATCGACTTCTCGATAGGCGCTGAGGTGATAGCCATTTCTCTCCTATTATCCGGTTTACTTATTTGGTTCTCCGAACAAGTGAAAACGATGAATGCCAACTCGAGAGAAAATAAGAGAAACTCAAGCAAAATGTAAGCCCTTGATAAGCGAGAAACAATACCACATCGAAGAAGAAACAATGAAGGGAAACGTAAATTTCAGCTCGGAAACATTCGAGAAACAATACTCTTAAATTCGAACGCAGGAACGCAGGAGAAACGACCGATTCTGAAGCATCGGCATCTCGCCTTGATATTTCAAAGTTCAGCAGAGCGGAAACAAATTCCAGATGGCGGGAAAAAAGTACTTAGATCGAACTCACATATTTCTCATTATCATTTCCTTATTCCGAAACCACCCCCACCCTCCCCTTCCGCCCATTCCCCCCTCAAGACCCCACCGCCTCCCCTGACTCCATAAAAAGGAAAATGGGAATGCGTGTTTTCTTAACGTCAGTTGAGCCAGGGAGTTTAGCATGTTCAAGAGTCCTTCTAGTGAAGTGCTAGGTCAAGTGGCGCTCTACAAATGAAGGGCGAGGTCAGAGGGTATTCTAGAAAAGGAATGGGTATTCTGCTAAAGGACTGTTTGTCCTCCGTGAGAGTTCTTGGTATTTGGGGCAACTTTCGAGCAGGGTATAAACAGTTTCACTAGCGAGTTGAGTGTGTACCCCGTTCTTATTTGGTCCAAAGACTTTTTCGATTTGTGTCTCTTTTGGCTCTTTTATATCAAGACTTGTTGAAATTCATGTAAATATATGTTTTGCTTTCAGATTTCTGATATGTAATCGGTACTTTTCTAATTAAACTAAGTTTATAATTTATAATTTTGGTGTCCTTTTTTATAGAATCTCTCGTTATATATGTATTGATTTTACTTCGTAAAATGAGGCAGATAATTCAAGTCACGTCTGCACACTAAAAAATGTTAAATGGAGTGAGAAACAAAGCATCCACACCTTTTGATACTGAAGGCTTGGTAACAAAACATAATTGCTGAAGGCTACATACCTCGGCAACAGACATAGACAAAAGACTCGATGTGATTTAGCTTCCGCAAGACATTTCTCCTGGCTAATTACTTCATATAATACTGTGGTA
The DNA here is from genome assembly GCF_040412425.1 of Macrobrachium rosenbergii. Lineage (NCBI taxonomy): Eukaryota > Metazoa > Arthropoda > Malacostraca > Decapoda > Palaemonidae > Macrobrachium > Macrobrachium rosenbergii. The sequence goes on from NC_089746.1 coordinate 19,301,788, forward strand.
GAGACATTAGTAATATAAGGGATGTAGGAATGTATGCAAGTATGTATAGATATTTGCACAGCTCCCCGTCCTTGGAAGTTTATGTGTGTGTATATGTATATGTATGTATATATATATATATATATATATATATATATATATATATATATATATATATATATATAATATATATATATAATGTAAATATATGTTTATATATATATATATATATATATATATATATATATATATATATATAGAGAGAGAGAGAGAGAGAGAGAGAGAGAGAGAGAGAGAGAGAGAGAGAGAGAGAGACTTATAGGTAAAGTGATCAGAATGATTATAAGACTACCTCCTTTAGCAAACATCTGTGATATTAAGCGCCAGCTTCTGGAGTCGACACCGCTGTTAAGGTTGCAAAAATCAGCCTAGTGCCAGTTTTTCATTTCCAGTAGGGTTCTTGAAAGAAAGAGTAAGAGCCCGTGCTGGCACAAGATCAGCTTTATCTCGAAAGAAGTTTGTATGGAGCTCTAGCGCTAATAATCTTGGCATTGATCCTCTTGTGCTGGATTGGCAGTAACGTGTGAGAAACGTTCATTTCTGAACGTATAAATCACGTCTCTGTGGAAGTCACGAATATTTTGGTTATATCGTTTTCACCTTGCGTATGGTATCAAGGTGAAATGTTTATTGTGTGGTAAGGTGAATAGGACAGCGTCATAGCGCTCTCATGATCATGAAACACTTTGGGAAGTTGAATATTGTTGTCTAGAGACAAGCTCCGTCTCTGTCATGGCGTTGTGGTGATTGTGGGAGCCATTATCGAGATAATAAGATGAAACGTTTTTGCCAAATTGAGTCGAAGTATGATTATTGTCTTCCACCAAATCAAGTATTAGAAGTCTTGAACTCTCTTAAATTCTTCTCTCATAGACGTTTTCACACATTTCTTCCCAGTGTATTACTGACGTATTCATTGTCAGTGAGAACTGCAGAAATTTTGTTAGTGGTTTCCTGAGGCAAATCACACTGTAAGCTACCTGAGGCTGCCTGCTAAATTACTTCTTACCTAGATGTGTGGTTAAATTTCACTTCTTAATTGATTTAGTCATTTTATACTTCTGTAACTGTGACCTAACACCCGAACACATACACACACACACGCACACGCATATGTGAATATGTGTGTATATATATATATATATATATATATATATATATATATATATATATATATATATATATATATATATATATATATATATATATATATAACAATATATATATATGTGTGTGTGTGTGTGTGTGTGTGTGTGTTCGCGTGTTAGGTCACAGTTACAGAAGTATAAAATGACTAAATCAATTAAAGAAAGTATGTGTGTGTGATTTATATGACGATTTTTAATTGCTTCAAGGTACAATAATCATGATTGTACAATACAAAAATCATTCTTTATGATTTGCAATTTTGTTGTTAGAGAAAATTATTATTCCTTCAAGTTTTCTTTTGTTCATTTAATGAAGAGATCTGTTCCCAATATTTTTCTCTCCCTTTCTTAGCGTAAACATTTTAGACATGAAAATACGATGCAGTAACGACGGAATAAAAGTACAAATGCCTTAGTCATAATCTGATAAGGAATCTGACCTATGACACGGCAACGAAGGTTCTCCTCTCTATTACCTGAAATTACTCACAAAGACCTGCCCTCTTCCTTTGACCTTATCCGTATGTAATTCCACCCCCCTAGTCCCCCTCTTAACCACTCCCCCTTCCTTACCCCTCCAGTCCCTCTCTCCCCCCCTCTGGAATGTATGGAAGCTCGCGGAGTCATTACCTTTGGGTATTTATGGGCAATGGTGGAGTAATCATGGAGACTGTATGACAGAAGGTTGGGAGTAATTTACGCGAAGCCTCTGAGTGCAAACGTTAGTCTAAACCTTGTGGGCTTTGTAGGCTTCAATCGGTACTTCCAGTGTTTTATGACTTGGAGATTTTGAAGGAAAATAGAATGAAGATTTTTAAGGAATGAAAAACAAAGATTATGAAGGAATATTTAATTAAGATTTTGAAGAAATACAAAACATAGATTTGCAAGGAATATGGAATAGATATTGAAGGAATATACAATAAAGATTTTGAAGGATTATGAAATAAAGATTTTGGAGAAAAAAAATCAAGATTTTGAAGGAATATAAAATAAGGATTTAGAAGGAATATAAAATAAGGATTTTGAAGAAATATAAAATGAAGATTTGGAAGGAATATAAAATAAAGATTTGGAAGAAATATAAAATAAGGATTTTGAAGGAATATAAAATAAGGATTTAGAAGGAATGTAGAAGAAAGATTTTGAAGGAATATAAAATAAGGATTTGGAAGGAATATAGAATAAGGATTTGGAAGGAATATAAAATAAAGATTTTGAAGGGTTATAAAAAAAGGAGTTGGAAGGAATATGAAATAAAGATTTTGAAGGAATAAAAAGAACACCAACTACAATTATATTACTTGAACAGTTAATAAAGCGTTTCTAGGAACGATAGGGGCGTTCGCTCTGCCCGTCTAAATGGGACGCAAAAATCTGAAGTATTTATTTATAACTCGCTAAATTTATATGCAACAGAGATTGTTACAAAACGTAATAAGAAAGATGACGTGAAACAGATCCATGTGTTGTGATTTAAGCTCTTATTCATATGTAAGATACAACCTCCCTGTACATGTATGCATGTGTTTGGCGCTGGCATAAGTATGTTGTTCCACAACAATCGGTACTTTGTTTTCCCAAATATGGTCACACGTAATCATACGTTCCGGGGAATGTATGAATGTTTATATGAAATATCAGATATCTGTTTTTTCAGCCGGGTGCTCTCTGTCTTCGTCAGGATTCTTGTTGGAACAGTTTCTACCTCAGAGTTTAAGGTTTTTAGGAAGCGTATAAGACAGATTTTTTTCTTGTTTCCTTGAATAAGGTAAACACATGCCTTGTTAGTTTTCCTGTAGTTGTCAGTTGTATTCAAAGATTATTATTATTATTATTATTATTATTATTATTATTATTATTATTATTATTATTATTATTATTATTATTATTATTACTCAGGAGATGAACCCTATTTTTACCAGTAATCCCAGCGGCTTTGAGATTGGGACTTTCACTAAGATTAAACAAAATTTTCCGGTTTTCTTTTTGAAAGAAAATTCCCGCTAATTATTATTATTATTATTATTATTATTATTATTATTATTATTATTATTATTATTATTATTATTATTATTATTATTATCGTGGAAGGAGACCCTCTCTGAGGCAAACTTCATGGAAAAGAATGGCACTCTGTATGCCGTTGAGTTTATATTTTGCCTTCTCAACTTGGCGCATATGATTCTTCGTTTTTTAATATTATTATTATTATTGTTATTATTATTATTATTATAGAATTTGCTATTGTTATCATAAAAGGTGGGAAATCAGATTCCTAAAACCTTGCGAGCTACCCTTGAACGTAATGGTCCTCCTTTGTTGTGCAAACGACTTTGAGCAAGCGCAGTTTCTTGTTCTTCTTCAAGCTGTTACAACGACGTCGATGTCAGACACTGACGGATGTGACCTCGGCGGAAAGGTCACGGCCTTATGCATCTCCCTTATCCATCAAACTCTCATGCTGATGAAGATGGGCTTAATAGGATGCTGGTGTTGATAGCTACTGACTTGAGTGATGATTCCTTCAGAGATGCCTCGTGCAGTTGCAATTTTTGTTTTATTAGACTTATACCGAATGAAGGTAGGTTGGCTTCTCTCCTGTTATTCTCTTGGTAACACTTGCTTTATGACCCTGGTAGATGTGACGCCAGATGAATCAACAATCGGTCAATTTTGTTTCGTGATGCATAAGGAAGTCAGAGGCTCATTCCAGAGGTACATTTGTTCGTCAGCTAACTGCCTCTTTGCCTGCCTGTGGTTATTTGTGTGCTTGTATTTTATTTCTCCATGAAAAATAGTGAAATGCTTGGCAGGTGAAATAAAATATACTTGAACACACGAAAGTCTTGGTACTTGAGATTGTGAATTGTTACTTGTAGATTGTGACGAAGTAATCTGAAATACTTATCTACCCAATCACTTATTGTCGCATTCCGTGAGAAATTTCTTCGCCACATTCACCATAATGCATTGTATCGTAAAAATGCATTCGGTTGGCCATGTGGTTTGCACTGCAGTTGAAAGGCATCTTAAAACAATTCTTGATATGTTCTCAGGCGGTAAAAGTAAACGTTTATTACGCCATTCAGTTGCATCGTTTGTCCGACGAGTGTCTAATCTGTTTGCATTTATGGAATGCACAGTTTTAAAAAGGTCTTCAAGTCAGACACATCGCGAATGAACGAGAATCTGATAAAAGATTCTAGTTGTGATCAAGATGCCGAGAAGGGCATGAATAACCAAAACAAGTTGACCCGGTCATTGCAACAAAGGTGTTATTTAAATCCTCGACTCCATAAAGAATTCAGGTTGAATTAAATTCATGAAAATCACTAAGGAAGACTTCAGTTATTAAATCCTTAAGAGATTCGAAAGACTCACGAAACAGAGGAAGGCAGAAAATTTGTGATAATTAATTTTTACCTTTAGCCAAAGGTAGCTTGAAATGATCACAGTTAAATATGTTACAGTATTAGAAATTTTTGAAGATGTTGACTAATATACATTGGGTTTAGAGCGTTAGACAAATCTAAAAATTCAGAGAGCGCTTGTGTTGTCAGAATTACTCAGTGGGTTCGAAATGTAGTCAACAGTAACTCCTAATAGCTGAGACATTTTAGATTCGGTATACAAAAGCCTTCAGGTCTTTGCCAAATTCTAGTCTTTTAGTTTATATAGGAGTGTTGCCTTTGGATCTACGACCATCATCGCCAGTCGCCTGTTGTTCGCAGTTGGCATTTAAGGCTGCTAACGAGGAAAACCAGAGTAGTTATTAAAATGCCTTCATTCACACAATTTTAGATTAAACATTCTTCGAGAAATTTTCAGTTATCTGGGAAGAAATGAGCAATGCACACAAGGAAAACAAACCCCATGCTTATTACGAATAAGGCAAAGTCGCTGTACTCGTAATGCTTGATTGCTTGGGATTATTCCCGTTGATCGTCAGGCGTTTCCTGGATGAATACCAGAATCATTTTTATATTGGAAATCGATGCCTTTCTGACGAATAATACCTGATTGCTTGGGATTACCAATCATATCATGATAGTTATCTAGTCCCGTAAATTGTGAGGCGTTTCCTAGATGTAATACCCGAGTCTGGTATCGTAGAAATTGATGCCCCTCTGAGGCGCATGGTGAGGATGGTGGGTGCATCCTTGCAAAGGATGTACCTGCCATCCTCAACGCTGGAGGGGGTATTGCATGATGCCATTGGTATTTTAAAATTCAATAGCTGGTCCTCGGGGGGAGATCTAAACGAATCTTACCTAGTGTATATTTTATTACGGGTATTTAGGCGTTTGAAATGTTGATTGGGTAACTAACTATGATACTGGCATCAGTGACCATTGTTTTGCTGCTAAACAACCTTAAAGAAATACAATCAAACCTCACCTCCCGCACTTTCACCCGTAAGGCGTTGCGTCACTTGGCACCTCAGAGGACAAGAGACGGACCCATCTAGGAGGATTTAGATAATGGAAGTCGATTAGTAATCTTGTAAAGAATAGCTCGCCAGAAAGGTAAATAGAAAATGGTGTGCGTGCCTAATAAGGAACCTTACACGCGCGGAAATGCCACCTCTCTCTCTCTCTCTCTCTCTCTCTCTCTCTCTCTCTCTCTCTCTCTCTCTCTCTCTCTCTCATCTTTTGTCTGAATGAATAATGCCTGTCTCTTTACATTATTCGTAGCTGCGTCTTTGCGCAAGTACTTTTGCTCCAAGTTTATTTGTATGTACCGGATATACCTACATTCGTACTTTTGTAAGTATTCATGCAGTGCAGACGCACACAATATATGTACACACACAGACGCATATATATATATATATATATATATATATATATATATGTGTGTGTGTGTGTGTGTGTGTGTGTGTGTGTGTGTGTGTGTGTATGTATGTATGTGTGTCTAGAATCTCATCGGAAAGTACTTATCACTCTACTTTTTGTGGATTATTTTTTAGTATTTTACCTTCTGTAATATATCCATGAATTTTCAACGCTCCTTTTGATTACCACCGACGAAGAAAAATTTCTTTTAGTTTTATATATATATTTTTTTACTTCATTGCACCCAATTATTTGTTGTTATTACGGTAGTGTTCTTTTCTCTGTTTGTTTCATATACCCTGTTTATCTAACCATCATTTCTGATAGTCCTATTCTTTCCACACAAACTTACACTTCTGTTTATTTTTTTACATTTAACATTCAAACTTAACTTGCTTAAAGGAGATTTGACTCAACAAATATTTCATTATTACTACCACCTATTTATTTGCTTTTTCTTAGCAGAACGATTGTTTTTTGCCATATTTGAATCGTTTTACGAACTCTCACAACAAGAGGAAATACTTTGACAAAAAGTAAAAATAACCAAGACGAATTAAAGAAATTCAAAACAAACAAAACACCTAAGTTAACTCATCGTTGCCGTCATCCATTCATTGCCTGTCTGGTGAACAACCTGTCTGTTATTCGTGTTATGAAACTTCATCTTTTATCCATAATTCTCCATTAATTACTGTTGGCAAGACACGGTGAAAGTTATGAGTAATCGTTTGCCAGTTGAGTAACATCCACAAGAGGGAAAAAGATTCCTCTTTTAAAAGGGAAGATGAGCTTGTGTACAAGGAGGGAGATAAGGAAGGAGGTCCCTCATCTCTTATGCCCTTAGTACAGGGGTGGGGAGAGGGTTACGTTGATGGTGGAGCCCCTCCCCCCTTTTTTCTGTCTTTTTCCCACGCATCTCAAGGACTGGCTTCTAAGGCAGCCAGGTAATGGACTTGAGTAATTTTTCAGTTGCTGTTATTTGTTTATTCAACTTATAATTCTCTCTCTCTCTCTCTCTCTCTCTCTCTCTCTCTCTCTCTCTCTCTCCTAAGGTTCTCCAAATACTTCCAGGTACGTTCGGTTCAAACCAGGGGCTTGTCGTACACTCCACAAAAATTTCATAACAAAGGCGCTAAGTTGTTCATGAGGCACTAAATGTGTTAATTATGTATTCACACGTAACACACCCATATCTATACACAGACGCGCGCGCACACACACACACGCGCGCATATATATATATATATATATATTATTTGTATATGTTTTTATATATATATATATATTATATATATATACATACGTATTATTTGTGTGTTTTTGTTTGCACCAGCATATATATAGTTACTTATATTTACTAACTGCATTAATCTCTTTCCACCAGTGTAAGAAAGTAAAATGGTGTACTTTTTGAACATCGAAAATGTGACTGGTAGCTAAGTATTTCTAAGCAACAATCAAGAAAATGCAGGATAACAATGAAACGCGTTTGGATTAAGATAAAAAGGCTTAGAAAATCGTAGATTCTCACCACTAAACGTAGTAGCACTGCTATATGTAGGTGCCTGAATTTAGTTCCATATTACTATCTATTGTAACAAACAACATTCACGTTTTCTGAAGCAGGATTTAATCTCATACAGGAAGTTTTCTCTCATTTTGTAAATTGTACGTTATCTCTCTCTTTACAGCTGTTAGCAGTACCCAGGAATCTTTCGGCTTTGTTGATTTTGGTAATTATGTGGTTACTGATAATGTGCGATGTGCATATGAGTCGTATTAGAAAGTAAAGCTGACAGCTTCAATAAACTGCAAAAAAACACACTCTAATAAAGACATTTGTTTGTTGTAAGGTTTAATATCAAAAGTCATTAATGTTGATAGGCAAAATTAAAATAACCATTGACTATTTCTGACCAGCAGACTTCAGTACGTGCGCAGCAATACTCTTTTTTTTTTTAAGTGTTTCATTTTTCAGTTTATAAACCAGGTCATCGTTTGTTTTATGAAAGCAAGCAATGAACTATTCATTATCAAATGCGTTATCTAAAGGCAATTCTGAGATCACTGTCACTTTTTCTGTTACCTGTGCTTCTGCTGTAGCTTTGTTCCATCTTTATAATTTGTGTTCTTCAGGATGTGAAGTGTTTTCATCTGTGAAAAAAAAGTATACCTTAGTTTAACCAGACCACTGAGCTGATGAACAGCTCTCCTAGGGCTGACCCGAAGGATTGGACTTATTTTACGTGGCTAAGAACCAATTGGTTACCTAGCAACAGGACCTACAGCTTATTGTGGAATCCGAACCACGTTATACCGAGAAATTAATTTCTATCACCAGAAATAAATTCCTCTAATCCTTCATTGGCCGGCCGGAGAGTCGAACGCGGGCCCAGCAGAGTGCTAGCCGAGTACGATATCGACCCGTCCAACAAGGAACTAATGAGGAATTACCCCCTGGTATAAGGGAAGAATTTGAAATATGATATGTCATAAGTTTGGTCATCAGGAGTGCATTGAAAAAACTAAATCTCTCTCTCTCTCTCTCTCTCTCTCTCTCTCTCTCTCTCTCTCTCTCTCTCTCTCTCTCTCTCTCATCATTATTCATGTCGGAGATATGTTTATCCCCTAGTCTTAGTTTTTTATTTGGTTTATTATGCATGTTATAATTATCAAGTGTTATATTGCTCGGGTTTCAGACTATTCATTAAGGTTTATGGCTAAATAATCAGATTTCGTATACGATTTAAAAAGGGGGAAAGTTATTTGTAGAAAGTTATTTGTAGAATGTTGCGTGACTGACTTGAACAAGCTGAGTTAGTCCCATTTCCATGGAGGGCCGCTTTCGGTTCATTGGGTTTTATTTGTCATGTATAGTTTTAGTGTTTTTAAGGAACGCAGATCTTCTTTCATAACTGTTTTTTGATTAAGTGTTCTTGCAGGTTTTCAAAAACTAGTTCCAACTTTTGAAGTTTTAACTGTATACCATGATAAGAGCTACTTTCGAATATTTCATTAGAAAGTGTGTCAATAACGCAGCACACCTTGGAAGTTCTGTGATTGCGCATTACGTGGGATGTTGCAACCCCATCAAACCAAGCAATTGAAAATGATCATGTTGATGCTTTCTCGTAAAAAAGAAGCGACTCTCCCCCGGTCTGTCTCGCAAACCACCTGTGTCAAGGTGAAGGTCTTTCCCCAGGTTGAGCAAACGTTGGGTATTCTTTGCAGAGACGACGAGGCCCAGGGAGGAACTAAGGGAAGGAGGTGGGGATTAGGGTCTTGTTTTAGGTCACGGGAGGTCACGCGAGGTTGGGTTTTTTTACCCGTGGAAGGGTAGGGCACGAAATGTATTTGACTATCTCTGAAGGCTTCAAATAACATTTAGAAATTGTTATTGCAGGGGGTCTTTAATGAAGATCGTTTCTTAGATCACTGTTCAAAAGAAATTGATGGTTTATTAAGATGGGAACTTTAGAGTAATCAACATCTTTTTTCTCTTTATAAGTGTGGGCGCAGATGTGCATTGCAAATCATGATGTCCATGTCGTAGTGCGAATACATATATTAGTTCATTAACTCAATAGGTACAGGAAAATTACGTTAATTACAAGCTTACCAAAACATTTAGCTATATAATTATATTTTCCTACCTGCATGTGCTGCATGTACACTATTATTAAGGAGTACATGTAAACTCTACAAGCAAGCTTTTAAAAATAATTTTGATCAACTTTTATGTCCATAACAAAGTAAATTGTCTGTTGATTGGAGTTCTCATAGGGATTTCAGTAAATAATAAACATTGACCATTCAACTATGTCAAGGTTTTGAATGTCATTAACCGGATTGCTTTAGGTCTTTCTAGTTTTCAGGTAGGACCTCAAACTGTCTCTTTTTCCTTAACTGAACCCATTTTAGGTGTCAGGTATCCAAAATTTGACTTGGTGGCCGTGTTAAGTTACAGTGAATTATGGTGGGTGGCCTGCAATTTTCCGTAATCCTGTATCATAGCTTGAGCTAACAGGTTTCTCATATGCTAGCCCCTCCCCCCGAGTCAAATTTTCCTTGCTGGAATAGTAAGTCTTAACTATCCTGGACTGTCTTTGTCGAAAGTTAAAGTAATCAAGTAACACTTAATGTAAGGAAAGTGTCTGTTCTATCCTGAAAACGCCAAGCGTAAATGTCAGCAAATTAACTCAAGGATATATAAATGCTCTTACATAACTCTACGTAACTGTGTTGATTTAGCTCGTAACAAGATTTGCCTTAGTTATTCTTAGGTCCAACAACCGAACTGCAGTGAATGCATAGTAAACTACGATTACCATTTGCAGAATGTAGCGTAACCGCATCCAGTGGATAGAAAGGGGAGGTGTGCAAACACCAATGGTACTAGATCCTTTTGACAAGAAACCTTGAGGATTCTTGGCACGTTCACTCGTTCCCAGGAAGGGTAGAAGGAGAGAAAGGACTGATCATTGCTTTCATTTAGTTTTTTAAATTTACCTTGTTCGAAATGAATGACTTTACCAGAAGTGGTGGAATATTTAGTTTTGTAATCCAATAAATTGATGCTTTTGTTGCCAAGTTGACTAGAAGGTTCAGTTCCCCGTTGCGCTAACCATGAGCTCTTCATTTGTTGCCAGTTTTATCAAAATAGGTTTTACACCAACTCTTCAGTACTGTGTTACTGTCCCAACCACCAAAAACTCAACTTTTGCGTTCATTTCTGTTTCGGTAGATTTTTTTTTTTAATAAGGAATTTATAGTATATACCTCTAATACCTCATACAACCCTGTAAGCTAGTTAGGCAGTATTATTAACCAGGTGTGATTATAAGAATCTCTCTCTCTCTCTCTCCCTTTGTTGGCCGAGTTGGTTGAGCTAAATTGACCGTTATTCGATGGGCCGAATTTCGATTTTATGAATAATCTTTTGGCTGATGAAGTCCACGGCTTAGGGATTTCTGTTTTCTGATAGAAATTCATTTCTCGCTATAATGTGTTCTTAGATTCATATCAATAATTCTACTGTAAGAGCCCGTTGCTAATTATTAAGATGGTTCTTTAAATTTCAAACATGGAGTTGTAATCCTTTAAGGCCTGTCCACATTAGGCATTGTTTGAAAACAAAATTTGCAAACAGTTTGAAAACAGTTTCTTGGAAACTGTTTGTAAACTAAACTATCCGAACAGCTTTTAAACTCTCTGCAAACAATCTTTCTCCAGACTCTCAGTTGTCTCAGGATGCTCTCTCTCTCTCTCTCTTTCTCTCTCTTTCTGCACTCATTTTAAATTAGAAAGAGAAAGAAAAAGAGATGGGTGAAAGTTTTTAGGAAAAGGAGTTACTGACTTGGAAGAATTTCATATTTTATAAATAATCTTTAAGTGTATATATGTAATTATATATACATAGCTACATATCCACGGCTCTTGGGCTTTCTACATTTCTATATTTATATATATACTTATTATACATGTGTATATATACATATACACAGAGAAACTCTAAATGTTCTTAGACATCAAATATACTGAAAAAGTGTAATTCTAAACTGTTTCTAAAACAGAAACCCTAAAAATTATTAAGATGTTTTGTTTAAATTTCAAACAATGTTTGTAGTGTATTTTGTTCCTTTAGTTGAGCAAACGTACCCTCGTAAATTTTGTAAACTTGACCAGCTACAAGAGAACACAGATATATGTTATCGAAAACAGTTCTGATATTTGTTAGTTTATCGTATAGAATCAGTTAATGGGTAGAGTCAGATGTTTCTTCATTTATCATAAAAATTATAATAATGTTTGAGATGATTTTTATGTATGCTTACTGAATGTACGCATGGCCCTAGGCTTGTGTTTCAGTCGTTACCTGGCGAAGAAAATTTAATAGAAAAAGCTAAATATAAGAAGAACGTTTGCAGTATAGTAATAATATACAACTAAACTTTCTTAAGACCTGTATCCAAATTTTTTTAGTCTATAATATTTTATTTCTTTTGATAACAAAAAATCTTGATAGAAAAAACTTCTTTTACAGAAATCTGGAGCAGAGCTGATGGACTACGTTCACCAGAAGTTCGCCGTCCGGGGTCGCCGGGTAGTCAGTTTGTCACAACAAATCGGTTGGCTGAGTCTGATTCACCATCTGCCCTAGACTATGACTCCCTTTTAGAAACTTTACAAGGGGACTTTGGCATTCGTTCTGACATTGTAGAGGCTGCTGGAGAGGAACCAGAATATCGAGGAGCGGAAACCCTAGTCGTCCCTCTTTATATTCCAGAGGGAGCTGTTCAAATAAATCTTCCGAGAATCGCTCGATCTGGAAACCTACAACCTGAAGATGATCTTGATTTGAGAATTGCACCCTCTTCAGATTCAGTCCTTATACACCGTATAGGTACTGTTACAGGACGTAGGCCACTTCCTTCAAGAAGGCCTGCCTGGCGACCCCCTGTTAGGGCACGTCCTATTCGTTTGCATGCATTCCGTAGATCAGACCTTGTTCCACCCAGGCCCGCAACAACAACAACGACAACTGGAGCTCCTCTCATATTAAACAGATTTGGTCAGAAGCTTCACACTCCAAATGCTGAACCATTTATTATTGATGGACCCCTTTCATCACATCCCTCTTTGTCTCCTCTCGATGATGAGGATTTGGAAGAGCCAGAGGACACAGCTAAAAGAGCCAAGAAGAACGAAATGAGCAAAGATTCCCAATTTCACAACGTCACTACAACAGAAATAAATGAGACCTCATCCACCACTTCAGAAACACCTGTAATTACAAGTACAACAACAACTGATGAAAAACCCAGCTACACTGTAAAGTTCCCAAAGAGACCATCAACAACTACAGTAGCACCAGAAACATCTACAACTTCCACTACTGCCACCACCACCACTACCCCAACCACAACTACAACTAGCACTACCACAACTCCCAAAATGACCACCCGACTTACTACAACTGAATCTATACCAACACAACTACCTTCGGATGAAGTTTCTATAACTGAAGAAAAAACAACTAAATCTCTCGAAACACCATCTCCTAGTACTATATCAGATCGTCGCTCAGTTCTTTTCCCGAAACCTGTGCAGACCATCCTTGGAAGCAGTACTCCAGATAGTACTACAGTTACAGTAAACACCACCACTACCCTTAAACCCACAACTGTGAAACCATCAGTCACAACACAAAGACCTCCTTTACGAACTCCTCCATGGTTTAATCGACCAGGTTCAACAACTACAGTTGCTGCAACAACTACTACAACTGTTAGTACCACTACGTCTTTGCCTGTATCTGAAAAGTCTCCAGTTGCTTGGCGTAGAACCACAAGAAGACCCCTAAGATCAACTACAGAAAAATCTGTCGTAGAAGATGATTCTTCAACTCTTTCTAGTATAAGTCATATAACAACACCAACAACAACAACAACAAAAGCATCAGAAATTCTTGCACAGACTGAGAAAAGAGTACCATTTATCAACAGAAGAACAACAACAACTTCAACCACAACAGAGAGGCCCAAAACTGAGAAACAGACAATTGAACATACAACTTCAACAACCACAACATCAAAACCTTTAATAACAACAAAAGAAGTAACACCACCACCATCATCATCAACAACAGCAGTGACAACTGGTACAAGTTCCTCATCAACAACTTCTCCACCTGTTACTACAAAAAGGCCAATCACTGCACCTCAAAGATTGCCTCCAGTGAGAACAATGGTTAGTGTTGAAGAGATATTCAAGGATTCAAGGCCAAAGGAAAATGTGAGTATTAGTGAGGATGATAAAGAAGTCATTGAAACCACCTCAGTCAGAAGTCTATTTAGTACCCAGTCTCCAGTAGTAGCAGATAATCATGAGGAAACGTCATTAGAAGCCAGTCTTACTGAGAAAAATAATAACCCATCTGGTAGAAATGATGCAGCTAGGAGGGTAATAAGACCGCCGACAAGATTTTCCAACTTGAAGAGTGAAGAGCAGAATACAACGACTGATGTTGCAGAGGTTCATATACCTGAAAGCAAGCTGTCTGATGTAGGATTAGAATCTGAAGTGGAAAAAAGCAAGTCTTTAAATGCAACTGAATCTTTTGAAGAATTGGATGCAAGAGATAGTGATTTCATTTTTCAGACTGAGGACAAATCAACTGTATTACCACGAAGGAAGGTCTTTAGACCTTCCAGACCATTTTTACACCCTGACAGTATAAAGACTGCTGACCGTACATCAGAACACGAAAGGCCTCAAAGGAGGCGGAGACCAGGAAGGCCTCGATCAACTCCTCCACCCCCAATAACTCATTCAAGTGATTTCTTCAAGGCTCCCAAAGACACTATTTCATATGGCACAACAGAAAAAGACCAGACTGTTGCTACAAGAGCAGGTGCTTCTGCTAAACCTGTGCAAGTGGCCTCTACTACAACATTCTCTACACCAGTTATTCTAACAGAAAAAGGTCCGACTTCAGCAACAGAAACAGATCTTTCCAGTACTCCTGGGGACGTGATATCTGTTACAACTCTTCCACCACCAATTACCACAACAGAAAAATCCCCTGAACAAGTTGTTATTGAAAGTTTGACAGAGATAATGAAAGCGGCAACAAATAACAATAAAGGTAAAGATAAAGTATCCAACATAGCTACTAATTTAGAAGCCCTCAATAAGCAACTAGCAGAACGAGGAATTTATATTATGCATGCTGAAGTGGATGGAGTCAGAATTAAACTTGATAATCGCACTCTTCCTCGACATACAACACACCCTCCTCCAACCACTTTCCATCCATCAACGCCATTTAAAGTCACACTTGGTTCAACACTTGCTACTACAACTGAAAATCCTCCTACAAGTGTGACAAATCCCCCACTAAAAACTCAAGATGGCCAGGTCTTGACAGTATCTGAGGCAGAAGTGTCAGACAAGGATATTTTGACCTCTATAAAAACTTCATTTTCTTTCCATACTTCAAAGCCACTTGACATAGAGAATGAGACAGACAGTGAAAATGAAGTACAAAGTACCACTAATGACTCGAGTTTCACTACTTTCAAACCAGCAGAAACCAGAAAGTCTGCTGTAAAGCCTGTACGTGGAGAACCCCAGAGCCCTGTTCTCTCTCCGTCCATGTTACCATCATCTGAAGATTTTTATGACAGCTTACCAACATTCAATAACACTGAAGGTAATCGCAATCATAAAATGGCAAATGATGAGACTCTAACACCTGTTCGTACCAGTTCACCAGTTGGTGACAGGGAAAAAGATGACGAGTTTGGAACTGTTCCATCTGTAGCTATTTATGCATCTTCAACTGTTCCAGCCAGTGTCACCACTCGCACACGTTCCACTACTGTTCATATCACTACTCACAGACCATCCATGAGACCCACCCAAACAACGAACGAATCCTCAAAACCTGGATTAATACTGATTGATGATGGCTATCTGAACAGAAATGGTACAACAGAAGGCAAAGCTCCCGATTCAGACCCACAGTATTCAACTAGAATGCACCCAACTTCCCATCACCGGCCCACATCAGTGCCGAAGTTACCTGATAGTGAATATGATGCAGATTCTCGACCCAACACTAACGGCAGAGAATCTAGTTTCGATACGTTTACATATGCAACAATCACAGAAGACACTGCACCAACACCTAGTGCCAAAGCAGGGAACTCTTCCTTGAATAACTCCGCGAGCTCGTCCGTTCGTTCAGCATTTGGAGTTTTCCCAATCAAGATGACTGTCCCTGATGATAATGCAGTCGCTGCCGCCGAGGACGTAGAAAGTGAGGACTTTGAGGAGAACACCTCCACAGCTTCCACTACAATTTATGTAATTGGTGTCATTGGAATCATCCCTGCAGCAGGATTGGCAGCATTCTTGGCACGTAAGTTTCTCAGAAAAACGCAGAAAGCTCTGCCTGACAGCGAAGAACGAGCCGAAGGCTTCACTCCTGTGACCCACCACTCTCGCAAACCATCACATTCGAACACGTTGGTAAGTGAAGTTTAGACCTTACCTGGTCAGAAGAAACAGTACTAAAATCGATCTTTATATATTTAATTCTTGATCACAACTATAGTGTTTTTGCAACACTCTACCTCATCCAGTAACTAATTTCTGGAACTCCATAGGAATTGTTTTCACAGAGGTTTACAGTTGAATATTACTGTATCTTACCTTTATGTTTATATTTTGCTCTACCTTTATATCCTCATTTTCATATCGTCATTAACTGTAGCCTAATTATCTTATTAAGTTTATTTATGCATGAGATAATCCCAATAGCATACAGTTATAGTTTTGCTTGCCGAGTGCTTTTATAACTGGTAATTTATCTAACAGGACGCTGAGCCATCTTCTGTTGAGGCCAAAAACCCAAAATACTCACCGTGGGAATTTCCAAGATCTAAGCTTCGTCTTGTCTCCATTTTAGGCGAAGGGAATTTTGGTGTGGTAAGTGAGGAGAAAAGGAGAAATATGTTCATATTGAATTTCATGTGCATTTCACATTACGATAGAAGGTGAAGAAATATCCAGTATCAAAGATTGTAATTCCTTGTTATATTTACAGCAAAGAAATTGCATGAGATAGAGGCATATAGTGATTAAAGATTAAATTAGTTCCCTTTGCCATTTTACATTCACACTCCTGTTATATTCACATTTCTGTATGTCTTCTTTGTGCCTAATAGAAGGTGATATTCCATTTATTTAATGAAAATATGAGATCTTACACCAATGTAAACTCTGACTGTATCAGTTCCATAATAAAATAAAATTGTTTATGGCATACTGTCTGACGTACCCTTGCTCCTCAGGTGTGGAAGGCAGAGGCTCGTGAACTGTGTGCCTGTGACGGCACTCCAGGAGCAACCGTTCTTGTAGCCGTGAAAGGCGTGAAGGAAGGAGCAGGAGTGAAGGAGAGGCAGGACCTTCTGAAGGAACTGGCCATCATGCAGCATATAGGACAGCATCCAAATGTTGTGACTCTCTTGGGATGCTGCACGCAGCAAGGTAACTGACTTGTATTGTTTTTCATGATGTAATATAGAACAGTACTATTTCGTTTATTTTCATTGTGATTGTGGTTAAAAATCAGACCAATGTATTAATATCAAGTAAAAATTAACAGCAGTCTTCCACTTTATTGCACCGACATTATTTGCCTTAATGAGATTTTGCCAGTCTATTTTCTCTATTATACGCATCCAAATATGCTTCTCCAACTCAGGGAGGCCTTTTTTTTTTTTTACCATCTGACTAAAAATGGCAAGTCAGTTTTTCAAACTTTTTTAAATAATACATTGAAAATCCAGTTACATGAAGTTTTCATTGTTACTGTATATATTAATATGAATGGTGCTTACTATTCTCGTTGTCCCTTGCTGAGATAGTCTTTATCTTGAAAACTCTAACCCATTTCAACTTTTAACAGAACCCCATTACCTGGTCATGGAGTACGTGATGTTCGGAAAGCTTTTGACATTCTTGAGGGATAATCGAACTCGCCATAACTACTTCAACTTCTCCTCGGACACTGATGCCTTGACTTCGAAGGATCTCACGAGATTTGCCTGCCAGATAGCCACGGGATGCGACTACCTTCAGACGCGAGGGGTGAGGAAGAGGGGGGGCTTAAGGCTTGCATTTCTTTGTTCAGTTTTTTTCTTCTCCTTCTTTTTTTTGGGGGGTGTCCCTGAGATTAAGAGAGATGAGGCATGCATGTCAGAATTACAGTGGAGGGATGAGATGAAAATATATTGTTTGCTCTTGCTATCCAACAAAACGATGAATTATGAATTATAAAGAATTCACGTTTTCAGACAAAGGCTGTTACTCAGGAATAGCATGAAGTTAAAAAAAAAGTAGACAAGGCAATTACTGTATTATTAGTGGGGAAACTATAAAAACTAGTCATTGTTGACAGCAGGAAAACCAAAGATTAATTCATATTGATAGCAAGAAAAAACAAGAAACAAATTATTTTTCAAAACTTAAAAACCAAATACTGATAGATGCCACTAACAGGAAAACTAAACATAAATACACATGGTTTGCATGAAATTTACTCTGATGCTGACTGATTGATACCAATGAGAACTAAGGGAAAATACAGGGTTTTGATAGCCAAAAGGAAAAAAAAACTAGAGAATATCAAATAGAAGTCAGTAACTTTTTTAAATAATCATGCCTGTGGGAAGTTTTCTGGATGAAAGCAATATACTTGAATACTGTAAAATTTTCATTCTTCTTTAAGCGTAAAAGAACGTGCAAGTTTCGAAAAATGTTTTGATACATTTGTATTTTTCTACTTAGCATTTAGAAAATTACTATCCAACAGCAGTTTCTCTAGATATGTGATAAGCTCAAATTCTGGATTCTTGAAGTTTAAGAAGATTACAATGCTAAAGCACACTAAATTAGATTGTTGTTAAAATTACAGTATTTGCCATTGTATTATTGGGTTTTTTACTTCAAACAATGAGGTCTTAAATTTCTATCCAAAATATATCTGCCAGAGTTTAACATTCTATGAGGTATTTTTTAGCTTATCTTCAAATTGTAATTTGTGTGAAGTTTGAGTTTATTACAAAAAGATTATCTTCAAATTATAATTTGTGTGAAGTTTGAGTTTATTACAAACCTTTCACGTCATATTCCTTACAGATTATTCATCGCGACCTCGCAGCAAGAAACATTTTGGTCGACCACAATAAAGTTTGCAAAATTGCTGATTTTGGCCTCGCTCGAAACATCAAAGACATTGGTAGTGACATCTATGAGCAGAAAAGTAGGGTAAGTTGCTCCTTTTTTTTCTCGTATACTTTCTTTTGTGGCAGTTGGTGAAAGGTAAGCGTATTATTCCCTTATAAGAGGCAAGGACTTTATCTCTGTAAATAGAATAGTTAGTCAGATGAAAAGTTCAACACAGAATTAAATATTCAGATTCATAAGGCTTTTATTTCAATAATGAATTACTGTATTGTGTTACATGAATCTCTGAGCTAAGATAGATTTAGTAATATGGTCAGACAAAAACTTCTTTCCTTTCTTAAATATTTAGGTAGGAAAATCTACTTAAATCTGATATATATTTGGATAAGGAGTTCGTCCTCAAAATAAGCAGTTTATGGAAGTTAGATAAGATCATCAGCAATTTAGCAATACTTTTAGATAGAAACCTCATCCTCAAAATTAGATATGCTGCTCAATGAGATCTTTATGCCTGAAATTACAGTAGATGCTCAGTTTCAGAGGAGCTTCATCCCTAACATTTTTTATTTAATAAGAATTTCCTCCCAAAAATTTAGTTTGTCAGTTCAAAGATGACTGTGTTAACTTGTAATTTTATTGTCAGCAATACAATCCAATCTGCAGACTAAGCCTAAGCCTAATTTTTTATGCAGTATGTATGTGAGTGTTGCTAGTTTTCATATGACCTTAGTCACTAATGAGACATTTCCCTACCGTAGTTAAACATAGTCAGACCACTCATAATTCTGAATGATAACTACAGGGCAGCCACTGTACAAATTATATACACATCTTGTCAGATATCACATCCTCTTGCTCATAAACCATATTTTCCCGTAGTCAGTCATAATTTAAGTTTTTTTTTTTTTTTTTCTTTAAATTTGTTTGGGACCTTATTTTAATTTACCCATTGAACACCCCAAGGGAGCCTTGCCCATACGATGGATGGCGCCAGAATCTCTCTACATGAGCATCTTCACCCACAAGTCAGATGTTTGGAGTCTCGGAATCTTGTGCTGGGAGATTGTTACTCTGGGTGAGTTTTGGTAATTAGTTTGTATTTTCAAGATCCAAAAGTGAAGCGCCAGTTTCCTTCATTATTGTCATTTTAATTCTTTTGATCAAGAGACGTGGTTTATTTTTTGGTTGTTTATTGATGTTATGCTTACATGTTTTATTAATGAATATCCGTCTTCCTGTAAAGATAGATGGGTAAGGCTTGAGAATTCTAACCCTTGTTGAAATGCACGATACAGTAGCTAGGATGCGCAAAGGCCATTAGCCATTGAACTGAAATTCATGATTTCATATTGTGGTATTCCCTTTGTTATAGTACATGCTCTGCTGTGACACATCAGCATTACTTACTTTAAGAAGTGTTATATTTATACGTAAATTAATATTTTATTTAGGAAATTGCGCATTTTCAGTTACACGTACATTGCATTGTATAAGAAGCTGGATTTTATGTTGGGTAACAACGATTTTCCTTCCAGGTTCAACTCCATACCCTGGCATGACAGCCAGAGAGGTGATGAGACGTGTCCGTGAAGGATATCGCCTGGAACGCCCAGAGCACTGCCGTCCCGAATTCTACCACATCGTCACCAAGTGCTGGCACCAGGACTTGAACAAGAGACCTTCCTTTGCCGAGCTGAAGTTTGAGATGTCTCAGTTATTGGAACACGGACAGGCAGCTTACCCATGCATCGATCTCGAAAACTTCCCGGAGGCAAATTACTTTTCCATGCATGACAATGACGATGAAAAGCTGTGATTATAAAGTCAAGTTCTGATTATCCATCCCCTGCCTTATATTTAGTCTTTCCTCTTGGAAATGTCAGCCAGTTAATCAGAGATTAGTCTAATCAGATAACGGGAATCGGTGGTTCCTTGTTACGATGATGTAGTGATATCAAATGCACTTTTACACAAAACTATCTTATTGAAGCATTCCCCTCATCCTCCATGTCATAGTGTTCATGTATCCCAGATATAGTTCTTTCATAATTCTCCCCAGTGACACATACTTCCTTGCTTTATTATATTGGTTGTACTTATGTCTTAAGAATCTGAAGTCACGAGAAATGAAGAGTCTTAGAGGCAGCAAGCAGGTCTTCGTTGCCTTTTAATTTAGATCATTTCAGTTTTAGTGAAGAAACCTTTAACACACCATTTCCAAACAAGAATCAGTGTTGTATCCATTGTTCATTTCTTCATCCCATTCTCCTCTTTTCTTGTTTTTTATAGACCAAGTTGGGTCTTTGATCTTCAGACGTTTTTGGCAAAGAAACGTCAATGATAGCTCGACCTTTCAATTCTTGTTATGCTAAATGGGAAAGAAAACATGTGACATATCTTTCAAGCTTTACCAAAGATGGCATACCAAGAATACGTTGTTGATAGAATGGAAATCTCTTTTTCTTTTTTGAAGGGACAGAATAAAGGGAGGGCCATTTGGATGCAGAGTTTACACTTGAGAAAATCTTCACTTCTGATCATCGCTCATTTTCAGATATTTCATTGGAAATATGGCTCTTCAAATATTTATTTCTTTTATAGCGTTCCCTGAAAAGAGACTTGCATTCTTTTTTTTCCGTTGTTTTTTTAATATATATTTTCCATGCTTATCCAACATCCGATATATTATATTCATTTTCGGTATGTCAGCAAATTTTCTTCACATCCACATTTTCCCCTCCCTGTTTCATATTGCCTTTTCTCCAGTAATATATGAAACAGTATCCTTTGATTCTTTACTACTTTATTGTGTAAGAAACGATCGCAACTCGAACTTAAGTTTACCTGTATACAGTGAGGACTGTATATATGAACTCGAAACTTGTAGTAAGATGTACATAAGTTTGTAAATATTGTTGTTGAGAATATCGGAAAAATTTTCCGATTATTTTATTCATTTTCACCCAACAACCAATTAGTAATCTGTGTTGGGAATTGGACCTTCTCATTAAAATATAATCTATTAATAATTCTACTCATCTAATAGTAGCCATTCAGATATACTCGAGAACAAGCTTATTGTAGGCTTTAGGGCTTATATGGGTTCGATCAAGATATTATAGTACGGTGGTAGAAGAGGAACGCAGTGTATTGAGATCTGTTGGAGTTGTGACTTTTGTCTCCCAGAGCCTGAGATTTGGGATAAAAACGAGAAACATGAATATTGATGCTTAACTTACAAAGATGAATGTAGAGATAACAGTCAGTAAACCATTTGTTAAGGCAGGCACATTTTTAATTTACGTCGTGTCCAGCCATGTTGGTCATCATCTCTGATAGTATGGAAAAAATGTATCCCAGTATTCATGGAGACTTACAATCATATCTCTTATCATTTCTTGCATACACTGTTAGTTATTGTTTATTGTTGTATATAACATAAGCAGAAATCCACTCAGCTGTTCAGACTGTTGTTTGAATGGAATACGATAATCTGTTATTCGTTTTAAGTATTGGATTTAATTTAACAACAATATCACCTATTATTTGATGTCCATTGAATTTCCTCTCACAGAACTTCAGTGGATAAAATTGTTGGATAATAATTGTGTATATATGGGTTATTTTAAATGTATGTGTACAGAATATTTTTATATATTGTATTTGAATATTTAAATAAATAATTATACTTTATGAGACACTATTTTAACTCTTCCCCTGTAATGTAGGTGGTACCAAAGTGTGCCTTGCATGATATATTGAAGGTAGTACTAATATTTTTCATCTTGAGTTGCATTACTTTCTGCCTTGTAGCTAAAATAATTCCCTTCAATGTTCCTTACCAAGCTGTTCAGCTTATTTAACTTTACCTTGCTCTAATTGTCATCTTTCATTCAAGGATACATCTTTCAGCCAAGCCCCATGAGAACAGAAATGTGACCAGAGTGCTATTAATAAATAGTAAGCGGATCTAAAAAAAACACTAATGAACTAACACTGAAAGACCTGAAGGGAATATGACGTAAGAAGATGATTGGTGGTAAATTTCATGTATAACCTTTTACGGAGGAAGAGCCATAGATGCCTTCTTTTTCAGTCAAGAGGTTGCTGAATCCTTACAACCAAGAAAGCAACCTACAGTTGTCATGCACAGAATGCATCCCGTCAACAAGCTTATCTTGCCTTTGTTGTGGTTACGCTTTACCAAGCAATGAATTGTAGCCATAAAGCGATTCGATCTTGGTTGATCGACTTTGTGCCATAACAACTTTGAATCGGTTGTGGCAAACTGATAGGAATGGTAATACAGCGAACAGATATTACAGTCATTTCATAGACCAGGGGTTCCCAAACTGTGGGTCATGACCCCCAAAGGGATCATGAGCCCTTTTCTGGGCGTCATGGAGGGCCTAACAACTGTATGCACTACATTCAGCTTGCCGGAACGGGGCTAAACTTTTCAGTCAGTCTCGGAGCTGGCTCGAGTGCATGCGCAGACCGGTAGTGCATTGTAGATACCACGGCTGCCAGATTTATCATAATTATGCCAGTTTATTTGATTTTGGAAGTCTTATAAATGTGGGGGTCATGACAGGTTTGGTACTGCTGTAAGGGGTCACGTACTAAAAAAGTTTGGGAAACACTGTCATAGACTGATTGACTGTGGCTATTAAAACTGGCGGCGCAACATCTAGGTTGTCATTTCATAGGCCCATGCTGACGAGCTCAGGGATTTCAAAATGCTTTAAAAAAGCACTGATCGCGTGGACCTTGCTAACCAAAGTAGAAGGGATCCAGCGACAGAAAGAAAATAAGCCGGGAAAGAGCCAGGACCGTAGCCTGGTTATGTCAGTTAAAATCAGACAAAGGGAAATTCTAATAGGTGAATGCTATGGTGTTAGTTCCTCTAAAGGATGAAATAAAAAAAAATGGAAAATGTTGCAATAAAATGACAGTTTAAAATCCATGCTACTTGTATAGATAGCACTTGCTTGGTAAACACCAGGAACATAGTTGCTGTGAGTGCTTTTAGTTAGTGATATTCTAGATATTCTAGTACTTTCTACTAAACAAACCGAAGGGGAATTTTTTTTTTTTTTTTTTTTTTTTTAAGTTGATATATATACAGTATATAACGAAATCGGCCGATTTCGTTAGAGCGTATATATATCGCTGGTTCGATCCCATATATATATATTATTTCCGATATATATTATTGTATATTGTATATGAATCACGGTGATGTGATAAATAGTCATATATATATATATATATATATATATATATATGTGTGTGTGTGTGTGTGTGTGTGTGTGTGTGTCTTGTTTGTTTTTTTTCAGTAAGTCGAACCCTGAACATTAAAATGATCACATTATTAGCATTCAGAATAAATCCTTATCATTCCCTCCCACCCAACAAGTAGTTATGTTACTACTGACAAAGGAGAATAACATAAAATCTATTAGTATGTAATAACGTTAAAATTTATAATTATTAGGGAGTATATATCAACAATAGCTTTCTGTCGTGATAAATCAATGTGGTAAACTGTACTGAAAAAAGAATTAAAGTAAACAAAGCCAGATGCCTATTATTATTTAAAAAATGTATAATCGTTCAAATTGGATATGATATTAAATGCATATTAAGGAAAGCAAGTAAATTTTTGAATAATTCCTGGTTGATTCATCCCACAGAAATGAAGTTGTTCCAAAACTAGATCATCCTTCTATTACGCAAAGTTTTTTAATCGTCATGATATACTGTATCTTCTGCATGTAATATCCGTCGAAGAGTGTTTAAAGTCAGAGTCGCAACAGCAATAAAACTTCCACATAGATGGCGCTACTTCCATAGAATGTAAGACTTCCTCGTTTCGGATCCTTGACTTCGTGTTGTAGTCATTGAGGCAATTGCGAGAAGAAACAACGGCCATTTAGTATGTTTGAGTGTGACGGCGCTGATGACAAAGGTAAATGGGTGGAGTTTATATTCGTTATTTGACTTTATTGTACTTGAAAGTGTTCGTTAACTTGGTGGTAATTCCAAGCTGGCTTATTAGGTTAAAGTAACTTAGCTGGTGTCCATTTTGAGTGTCTTAAAGGAATTTCATGTGTACACGCCGAAGTAGAAAATTGTTCAGTTTTTCTCTCCGCTATTAAGTTTTGGCAGGAAGTTTCCGACAAGTTGCGGAGTGCCAACGGCTGGTTTTATTGTATACTCAGCAGGCTTGCATTGTGCCAGTAATTAGCCATTATGGGGATAGTTCAAGCAGGTCTTATTCGATACATTCATCAGAGTATTCAGGTCAGTTTTAAGCTTGCGGCTGGAAGGAATCCCATGACTGCACCAAAGGAACTAAAGCAGGCTAGTCTTTAAAACCTAAATAGGAAATGGATACTGGAGAAAAGTAGGTCACAATCTTGAAAGTGATCGGTATTTTAGTAATAGGTATGTGTAGATCATGGTGGCTTGTTGCTTCAAAACTTGCCTTCCATAAACATTCCTAGACGAGGGCTAGCGTGCCAAAGCACCAAGTGTAGCTCGTGGTGACTTGTTGCTTCAAAACTTGCCTTCCATAAACATTCCTAGACGACGGCTAGCGTGTCAAAGCACCAAAACAGTACTTGGTTGTCTAGTTAGCCTCCGAAAGTTAATCATGTAACATTTATCCTCGATTTATGCACTTACTTTGAAAGTATTAAATTTAATTACCGTTGGCCAAGGAAATTTGCTAATTCATGTTAAGTTTTCTTCATCACCCAGTTTAGCGAACGTCTGTATTATGTTTGCTAATAGGTACAAACTTCATTTGGTTAGTACTATCGGCTGTATTATTGTATGAAGTGTGTACTCGAGTTCTTTCAGAAACTGTTTCGTAGCTACCACCTATAGACATGGCAGGCATAAGATAACTGAGTTTCTAAGTTTTAGCATCAGTTATTTTGATTTTTTCAGTAAATGCATACGGTGTTGTGGGACATCACATCTGGTGTCATGGCATTTAATTGGTTTCATTATTAAAGCTCTTGGATTTGCTCCCATTTGGTCGATCAGGCAGCCATTTCATTTTAGTTTTCTTTAAATGCCATTTTCGTAGTTTGGCGCTATAGCTTTGTTTACTTAAGGGTGAAAGCTCTGCGGACCGTTTGTTTAGTACCAGTCCCTAGGGAATGAAAGCACAAACAAGACGGTAAACCAAGTCGGTAAATTCTCATTTCCGTGAATTTAAGTTCTCACCTGTGCTGTATACCCTATGTATTCAGTGAAAATGTCATCGACGGCCGTCTGCTTTATTTAATAATGTTTATTATGGGTTACGCATATGAGGTGGTGAAGGCTATCTTGTATTTGTCGCCATTCACTAAAGTGCTATTAAGTTGTAGCCACAATTATAAGTTTATCTGCCTTTGGTTAGATGAGTATTTTGCAATTTGCACTAGGTTGCTAAACTTGTGGGTTACTGTGAGAGGTTTTCGGTAACCAAACTATATCAGAACGGGAAATGTTTGTACTTACGAAGAACATTTGGTGTTAGGTAATTTGTAACGGGCACTAGTCTGCTTTGGTGAGCGGGTTCCGTTCTCCGCTACCACTCTATTGGTCGCGAGTTCGAATCTCCGACCGGCCAGTGAAGAACAAGAGGAATTTGTTTCTGGTGATAGAAATTCATTTCTCGCTGTAATGTGGTTCGGATTCCACAAGCTGTATGTCCCGTTGCTAGGTAACCAATTGGTTCCTAGCCACGTAAAATAAATCTAATCCTTCGGGCCAGCCCTAGGAGAGCTGTTAATCAGCTCAGTTGTCTGGTTAAACTGAGATATACTTAACTTTTTTGTGAACTCCGCGCAGTGGTTAGTTGTAAATAAGATAGGCTGAACCGCTTTGCATTCACTTGTTCCTATGGAGTATTGTGTTATTGCTTGGTGAGGTTTGTTATTCCTCCGTTGTTTTAGGTTTACCAAACCTTCACAGTCTATTTTCAACTGTATAGCATAGGTTAGTGATTTTTACTCTCCGTGACGGTTGCCATCATTCATGATCTTGATCATTTTCCGTTTTCATCGGCAGATTTTTTCCTCAATATCTTGTAGTTTTCAACGAGAGGTCTATCTTGAGTTGTACAGTGTTGGAATTAAATTTATAAAATTTTCTTCAGTAACTTTTGATGTGAGGCCAGTTGATTTTTAACTTGGAGTATGGTTCGTTTTAGGTAAGCTTCGGTTTGCCTTTTTTTTTTCTAACATTTCACAAAGGCTTCCATTTTATCAAGCCAGTTATTCAGTACTTTTCAATGCATTCTAGGTTAGTGTGGTGTAACTATGTAACCTTGCTTATGACAGCATGAAATGCATTCGACCCTCAGAACCACTGAGTATTTTTGGGTTCCCGAACCCATGTTTACACTAAGGTTCAGTTGCATGAGAAGGTATGAAATGTCACCTAAACTACAGTTAGGTGGAAAGAGTGTAGTTTTTACCACAAGAATGTATTGCCATTGCTTCATGAGGTGTTGAATGCTAGTTCCCTGTAAGGCATCAAAGTGCATGACAATGCATCGAGGCATTGTCACCTTAAATAAATTACATTTTGTAGTATCGTTGATATAAGCAAGTGTTGAGTGCAATTGCAGAAGGTGTTTGATTCACACATGAGAATACAATAGGTACCTAAAGCCGGATTGTATGACTAATTTAGTACATACTGTAGGCTATTTAGAGCAGCTGTGGTAGAGATCAGAGGCACGGGCTGATGAGGCCATGGATGTGGTTGAATGTGGACTAATAAATCGCCCACTTGTTAGCTTAGCCTAAAATTAAAAGGATAAATCTGATGGCTGCAGTCAATTATATATGGATTTTGAATTGTTAAACGTGTAACAAATGGCAAATATGGACAGTTTTTTTTAATGAACGAACTATTAAGTTGATTTTGAACCATGGACATTTTTTTTACTTATTTCACAGCCTTTTTTTTACTTCATAATTTTTTTAAAGGTTATACAGAAACTTGTATTATTGTAAGTTCAGTAAACTATCAAGAACAGTTTCTTAGGTTTTTGTTGTAGCTTGAAATGTACAGTATTTTGCAAGTACTAGAACCATCATATTGTGAACTTTGAATTTAATCAGGAAAGGCTATATTTTGAACTAGTCTTCATTTTTGTTTTAGAAAAAAGGTAAACTTAGTTCCTATGTTAAGATAACCTGCTCATTAAATTGAAACTTAAAAGCAGATGGGACGAAACGAAGCAACGAATAGCGCCATTTAATAGAGCTTCAAACTTAGAATATTGAATTTTTAAAGAAAGTATTGCAATGATTGTTCATTAATTAGTAGTATTACTACTACAATACATATGTCCTTTAATGAATGAAACGAGGCATGTTATGTACACTATTTTAAACATAATTCCAAGGTTTGTCATGAAACATGAATTTTGATATTTCAAATTCTGGTAAGTTACACGCCTAAATTAGAAAATGTGTAACGTAAGGTTCTTGAAAATTATCACACAGTAAATTTTGTCACTGGGTACACAAGATTTCAAACTCCGAGCAAGAAAATGAAAATGAGGGAATACAACCCCGCCCCCCACAATCATCCCCCGTGTCAAGACTGTTAGTCATTTGTTGGGTTCAGCACAATGTCAGTATACCAATTGCGGAAAGCTATTTTGTTGCATGCTTTATCGAATATTTGAGCAAGTTAGAATTTCTACTACAAATTTTTAGTAATTAACAATAATACTAACTGGAACACCCTTGTTTAAAACAACCTTTTCTAGCTAGCATTTTCTAAAGTTGCAGTGTTACTCTTTCAGGAATGGGAGTATGCTCCCAGCAAGGAACATAAAGAATGCAAGGGAATCTGTTACCACCAGTGAATTCAGTAATGAAAGCTGTTCCCGTTCCAGGAATGGTTATTTGTGGACAAGATGAGCCTGGCTTGAGATTACCTTGGTAGGTGTTTTGGTAAAATGTCTTGTTTATTGTAAAAATAAAGATTTAAATTTCATGTTGTAACCAAAGCTGCATCACAGCTGAAGTATAATGGGTGATAATGCCTTTTTAACCATTGAAAACTTTTTCAGGTGTAAATATTTGCAAAAATCCAGCTGTGAATGAACTTGGAATTGGACTTGGTGTCAAAGCAGCATTATTATAAACTTGGGAGGTCCATGTCTACCGGGAAATGGTAACCACCAGTTCAGCCTTATTCTGAAGAAAGACTTCATGTAGTGTATTTGTTAGTCAAGATAATGTACAACTGACGGCAGGTCAAGAAATGCCTTCTGGAAGGCCAAAACACCCTTCAAGACTAATTACGCTACTGACAGCTTTAAAGAACAGCAGAATTATGGAGGAGAGATGTTAAGAGTAACAGTGCAACCTTGCTATTGCCAGTGAGATATACGTGAGTTAACGAATTTGGTCTTTGTATACTTAAATCATGATTTTGGTATGGCTGATTTTTTAGGAATGACATTTTTAGTATGAAGTGTGAAATTTTGAGGTTGTGGAGGTGGTGAAAATGGACGCAACCTTCACCACTCTTGTTAGCATACTATCTTGAAACTAAAATTACAAAGGATAAATCTGATAGCTGCAGACAAGTTGACTTTGAATTCAGAAAATTTCTGCGAGTGTTACAATATATGGCCGTCATTAACATTTCTTTTAGTGAAAGTATTGCAACTAAATTTGAACTATGGACATGGTTTTTTTTTTCAAATTATATTTTTGAAAGGTATACTAGAACTTGATTAATAGTGCAAGTTGAGTAACCATGTTTTAACTTTTATTATAAATTTGCGCAAGTATTAGAGACAGACTTTGATCTTCTGATTATCAGGAGAAAAGGCGATATTCTGAATTAGTCAGGTTTGTTACCCCCTATTTTTTTATGAGCTGACTTAGATATATTTAGATCTATATCTTAAATATCTGTTCATTTAAACACCTAAAAGCAAGGTATAGGAGAGAAGACTAAGCAGCGAGAAGTGCCTTTTAAGAGTAGCAAAGTAAAAAGAATGAATTTTTAAAGAATACTGCAAATGTCCAGTGATCTTGAAGTCTTAATACAGCAATATATATGCCCAGTAAAAATGAAACTAAGGTACATTTTCACACCAAGTTAACCATAATTCCAAGCTGCAGTAAGTCATGAAGCATACTTTCATATGAGTAAATTCCGGTAAATTACAAGCCTGAAATAAACGTTTAATGTAAGATTCCTGACAGTTAACACCTTGAATGAGTGTCAGTTGTCACTGGTACGTAAGATTCAAACCACGAGCAAAGAAATTATGGAATACGACCCCACTCCTCCCCCAACCCCGTCAAAGTTCATTTTAGCAGAATGACATTGGTCGCGTTCAGTGCAATGCCAGTATACGTCAGTTGCAAATTTCAGAACTCCTGTTTTGTTGTATGCGCCATAAAATGTGTAAATTTTTGAGCTTCAGCTCCAGATGTTTACTCTGCCTGTGGTTGCAAGTTTTAATGTGTAATGATCATTGCCTCCTAAAACTAACTAGGACACACCTATGTTGGAAATAAGTTTGTACATGGCGTATTCTAAGGTTGTAGTATTAAAGGAAATAATTGTTCGCAGCACTGAACATAGGGAATGCAAGAAAATCTGATCCCTTCAGTGAATGTCAGAAATGAAAGCTGTTCTGTTCCAGGAGTGAATAATTGTAGGCAAATTGACGGGCCTAGCCTGAGATTTTTTTCATGATTTGGTAGGTGTTTTTGGAAAGTAAACCTTGTTAATGGTAGCAGTGTAATACTGCTAGAGAGTGCAAATTAAAATTCCTATAGTAACCAGAGTTGCATCACAGCTGAAGTAAAATAGGTGATATTGCATTTTTAGTCATTGAAAAATTTTGGGGTGAATGGTATTCAGAAAAATCCAGCTGAGTGAACAGGGAACCAAACTTTGTTGTAAATTAGCCTTATTACAAACTTGGAGCTCCATGTCTACTGGGAAATTGTAACGTTCCGTTCATCTTTGTTCCGAAGAAAGGCTTCATGTAGTAGTGATTTGTAAGTCAAGACAAAATGACAACAGACTACGGGTCAAGAAATGCCTTGAAGTACTAAACTTTCAGGACAATTTCTGTGCAGACAGCTTGAAAGGACAACAATTGTGGAGGATTCAGTGAATTAGAGTAAGAGTACAGCCTTGCTGTTGCCAGTGAGATATAACTTCGTTATGAATTAGGTCCTTATATACTTTAGCTCGGTTCTGGTTTTTTAAACTTTCTTAGCTTTTGAAATATCGTAGCATTTTTTAGGTTTGTGAGAAAATGTTTTATCAGAGGCCAGTTAATGAAGTAGACAAGCTGTTGAATCAGATATTGAAAGTCATGTACTGTATGTACAGGGTTTACATAACTGGTTTGAAGCGATTACATTGATAAGCACGGGTATTTTGGTAGTGGATGTCATAAATTTTTTATTTTGCAGTTAAATCCATCTAACTGCAGGTACTTTAAGTGAAGAAACTGTTGAAGGTTTGATAGTATGTTGCTCAGACGAAGCCTTTAGCTCAATTTTAAGAAAGGTTTTCGGGCTAAGTAGTCCGCACTGGCAAGTTGATTGCCTTGCTGGGTCTAAGTAAGAATTATATAACTTGCTAGGATGGAGGCAGAGAATTTTGCAGATTAAATTTTTACAAACTTTATACTGTAATTTAGGTTGCACAAAAACAAGAAAATATTTTAACTCACCATCTGCAATAGCTCATTCTGTAGTCTTTACAGCAGGCTGTTTGAAGCGCAGAAGCGTTAACCTTCTGGTTCTCTGCCAGTCTTTTCGATTTGGTTGCTAGTTCATGCTGTTTTCAACCGTGGTTGCAGCCTACTGGATACTCATTTTATTGCTTAGGTCAACAGGGGTACAATATTTTCCAGGAAACTCTAGCTCAGATGTAATGCTGTGGTATGGAATCACTTGGGTCGCTAGCTGGTGAAGCGAGATACACACTGATATACATGAGAAATTATTTGCACTAAAAATCTTCTGCCAGTTTTTAAATTTGCACTGCAGGTAATTTTTTATTGGTTACTACCCCTTGAAAATTCCTGGGGCTGTCCTTTATAAATCATTACACACTGTGGTGAAGGTTACATTTGTGCCCCATAGATAATTGCCCTTACTTGATGCCTTGTAAAACGAACTCAATTTTACACCCTAATTGCTTTTCATTCTTGCAGGTGATGGCTTGCAAGTTCTTGGAGGTGAATAAGGGAATTTTTAAAAAGCATCTGTGCGACACTCAGGCTTTGTAGGAAATACACTAATAATAATTTTGCTTGAGGTCTAGTATAGTACATGAAATCGTTCAGTATTTAAAAAGAACAGTGAGAAAGACGCTTGTAAGAACAGTAAGAGCTAATGCAAATGAGGCAAGTAAGGGAGTGCTTAAGGAATTTTAGACTAAACAGGTGGAACGTTCTATTAAGCAAATTGTTGAAATCTTCTAATAGGATAGCCAGGCCTAATTAATCTAATTCACACTAGAGAGAAGTGTTTATTTTGTTGACTGAAATTGGTAATCCAAATTTTGGTTGAGCTGTTGGTATAGGCTAGTGCATAGGTTTCCATTAATGCAACTAGAGTAAGTTCACCATTGAGCCAAAATTACTTGTCCCGTCCTTTAAGTTAGGGGCCTGAGTATAGGGTGCTTGGTCAAATCTAAGTTTCTTTATTCTGATACCTCGTAAGCCAGAAAAATTCAGTTTTCCATGATGCCGTTGACTTGTTTCTTGTCATTTCAGGTTATCTTGTAAGTTGGATCAGGCAAGAGTACCCTATGAAGTAATTTCTGTACCACTTGTACCATCTGAATATTAAATGGAATTCAGCAGAGAACACCACCTCTTCACATGTAAAGTTTTAAAAAAAGTCTTTAAAGGTATATTACCATTATCTATTTAGGCTATGGTTCGTAAATACTGTTGATAGTTAACTTACTTTCACACTTCAAATTGACATAGGGTTCAGTTTTTGGTATTGCGCAAGTACTCTTATTTTGTCTGGCTCTTAAGTGCCTCATGACACAATTTATGGATCATAGAATTCATTATTTTAGTTTTGCAATTTCAAGTAAGTCTAGGCTCATGCTGCAGATGACACTGGTTGTGTATAGTTTCTTGACCTAACTATTGATTTTATCAGGTCACTCATTGTTTCATTATACAGTTTAAAGCTGTTTATTTTTTACAGGTTAGTTTATGAAATTTCTGATGTGTAATATCAGCTATCAGTTAAGTTTCAGGATAAATTATTTAAGGATTAGCCTGCTCAGTGCTCAGGTTTTTACCTAAATTTATCAAGGTTCATATCAAAACGCTCAAGTCTGTTTTTGGGTACAGTACTGTATTTTTATTCGAAATGTTTTAGGATGCATCGTTTTTGTAATTGGCATATCCGCCATGAAGTAGCTAATGTTTTAAGGATACATAGTGTTTTGACATTTTTAGGTTAAAATTGGGTATGAAGTAAATGTGCATTCCAGGATAAGTTTTTTTCACTTGGGTATCATATGTTAACTTTGGCTGTTATTACTAGCCCAATGTTTATGCATAATGAAATTAATTTCAAAATAATTCAGTAAAGCCATCGAGTAGCCCTGTAATTTTAAGGATTTAGTTAAGTAGCTGTATCAAGGTACACAAAGTGAATTTTGCTTAAAATCAGCAGTTTCTAAGACATGATAGCCAGGAGATTTCAGGATACAAAGTGTTTTTCATAAAGCAACTGCTTGATATCAGCTCTTACAATTCAGTATGTAGTTTTAAATTAAATAATTTAGCAAGTGAATATCAGTTGACGAGAGTGTCAGAATATTTTGATATTTCCCGTAGGTATATCAGCTATAATGTAGTTGGTTAATAACTTGCCAATTCACCATTTTTCAGAAAATTCAATTACCTGCGTATACTCGTTTTAATATTCGACTCCATGTAATGTTCGACCTCTATTTTTTACTGCATATATCAGGATTTTAGCATATACCCCATGTAATGTTCGAGGTTTAGATTCTGGTAATAAGCCTAGGCTACTTTTCTATATACATGGAATCAAAACATTAAGGTAGCCTAGGCCATGGTCTAAGAAAGAGGTCTGTTCGCAATTGACACAAAATTCGACCAAATTCCCGCATGATGTCACGGGGCGAGCAGACGGGCTATATACCTGCCAGTCAAGTCAAGGAAGTATAGCAGAAAGGTGGTGGTGTAAATGCAATCGTGACTTGATATTGTGTATTCACGTGTATTTTGGTCATCATTGTAGAACTATGGCGAATATTTGTGCACTGTATGAATGTGACTCCATTTCAGATCGAAATAGTGATCTGACTAAATAAGTTTCCTAAAAATAACAGAGCAATAGATTCACCTGTGCAAGATTTAATGCGGATTCTCCAAGGATTTGTAGTTTACATTTTGAATCGACTGATTATGCAAGGAACCTTAAACATGAATTACATGGAATCCCAATACCAAGACATCTTGTACAGTTAAAGATTGATGCAATACCAGCAATGTATCTGCCTGCTTCACAGGGTATTCTTTTAAAGTAAATTCGATGGTTCTTAATGAATCAGTCTATATTGGTAATACACTACATTGCGACAAATATTTGCTACTTAATAATTACTGTTTTCTATTACCATATAAAAGTGAATATTGCAGATGATTAGATGCCACATTTCCCTATTTGGATTTTCGGTGGTATGCAAGGAGAGAGGAAGTGTAGGCTTTATTCTATCCAAGTAAAGTTAACTGTTCATAATAAATCAGTCTCTGTAGTTGCACATATTTACAGTATGACATATGTCATTTGATATTTACTATGCTTACTATTACCATTGATAATCAAATGTCACGATTTTCGCTTTAGATTTTAGATGGTGTACAAGGAAAGAGACGTAATGTAAATGAATTATTTTATTTTCTACACAATTGAACGTCTGAACATAACAGCCGATTTCCTATAAAGCTAACAATCATCAACAACGTGGTTTACGAAAAAATTTTTTCAAACTTAAATAATTGCTAGACCTGGGTCGGGGGATTAAAATACCAATATTCCATTTGTGAATAAATTGACCTAATTAATCTTTTTGCAATACCTCGGCAATTACGGACTTAGGCCAGGGAATTAAAATACCAAAATTTCCTTTGGCGAATAGATTTTATCTAGTTAATCTTTTCATAGTACCTGATCAATATTTCGTCAGTTCTCTACCAGTAAATATTATTGCAGTAGACCGGATGCTCCCAATTATGAACTTTAGGTAAGGGAATTAAAATACCAAAGTTGCCTTTGGCGAGTAAATGTTTGACCTACTTAATCTTTTTATAATACCTCGGTGATATTTCCCTTGTTCTTTGCCCAGTAAATAATATTGCAGTTGACTGGATGCCACCAATTATAAGATAAGGCCTGACCATACCGGTAATGATAAATTGTTTTCAGTTGAACGTAAGTCACCAGTTATAACTTTTTTCTCTTTTCTACTAAATATAAGTTGTAAATATTACAGGAAATTACGTCTCTACTAGCCGGGATTTGCTTCTTAATTATATTATAGTGAAGTTCAATATTCTATGAATGAAATTTTTTGAGCTTCCATTATTACTTTTAAAACTATTGAATTTTGCTTAATCACATTTTTACAAAAATATTGGGTAAATTCCATTATTAAAATTAAAATCTTTTGGTTTATAAACATTCCCTTCCGAGTCTTCTCTACCCACCTCGCCGCGTGACGTAGGTGTCGCTCCGCCTACCTGCGCTTGACTAGGATAAGGCCCAACCGAATCGGTCTTTCTTAGACTATGGCCGAGAATATGTTAGCAGTCGCTAAATAGCCTAGTCTAAGATTCTTACATCTAAAAAATCAGTTAAACCAAGAAGCTAAAAGCTTAGAATATGCCTATAAAATGTATAAAAAAATTGGTATATACTCATTTCAAATTAAAATTACAGGGAAAAAACTTCCGACTTTCCTCATTTACAATAGTTTTTATGTTCACAGTCGTTTTGTCATAACCAGTGTTGTCGGGTGCCTTTAGCCCAATATCAGTAGGTTTTTTTCTGTTTTTCCAGTAGATTTAATGAAATTCCTGTAGATGTTTAATTCCTTATTTGCTCTTACAGATAAATCAATAAGGAAATAAATAAAAAAATTACAAGAATTTTGAACGTTACGAAAACCTTTACAAGAGGTAAGGCAGTTACTTTAGAAAACTACAAAAACCTTTAGAATATTATCAAAAACTTTTTACGAGAGTCTATAATGCAGAAATTCATTGGTCTTAAGCATTTTCCACTACTGTGGAAGAAACATGCTAATCCTTCTCTCTCCCCCCCTCAGCATCCTTTTCAATTATGCCTTGCTTGTAGCTTACATATTGTTACTCATTTTGTCCAGTAACATGTTGCTATTGGTAGATTAAAACACTTGTTTTTTACCTAAAAATCGTTGTGTGTAATAGAACATTGGTCGTTTCAGTAGCTAGCCTATTTCTTAGTTTAGTTTTTAGCCTACTTACGGCAGAGATTAGTACTCATTTTAAATGTTGCCCTGGAATGGGGGAGAGACAGCAAGTTGAGCATGACAGAAAAATTAGGGAAAAGGGGCACTCCATTTCCAGACTTTGCATCTAGTACTTTAATCCAAAACTCAGTTGCTGTTTCATCAATGGGGTAGTCATTAGAAAAGAACTTAGCAGTGGTATCCACTCATCGTCAGTGTTTTGCACCATATTGCTAGTGACAAAGGAAGGGGATGGAAAAGCTGCCATAAGGGGTGCAAGAGATGTTACTGTCTTGCTTTTCACAACCACTGGGTTTAGTTCTAGATATTGAAAGACTGGGTTGTTGAAAGAAAATCTCTTTAGCATTTGGCTAGCAGCTTCAGTGTAAAATGACAAGCAACGCTGATGGAATGCTTGAATACTTTATGGTGTTATTCCAAGATCTCTCGAAAGTGATATACCAACCTGAGCACCGAGATACATTTTCTAGCTTAAATTTGTGAGGGTCAGCAAATGCAATACTGTCAAGCGGTTTGTTCTTTAGACAATCGTCTTTTATGGGCTTCTAGAGTGAGAGTAACACTTATGGTACATGTTCTTTTCAAGTGAGTAATCTTTGTCACCTCAAAGTATTGGCTATACTCAAGTACAGCATTGTTCTACTTATTAGTTATTGATTTACAGTAATATTTTAAATTCATTGCTTTTAACTCCCCAATTTGTTTCTTATATCGATTATTTCTTGAGATTTTTGAATTGTAAGGTCAGAAATCAACTGCAGATGGCGGGTGTTGTTACCAGTAATTTGCAGTGAAAATGAGAAATTCTTTTTCTGGAGATTGTGAAAAATCCAGTAGAAATACAGAAATTTCTGTAGACCTGGCAACACTGTGCTCGACCCTAAAATTTTAGGCCATAAAATTGGTGTTTAAATATCGAACATTACACGAGTATATACGGTAAATCATTTTATGGCTTATCCTGCATTTCATCAATTAGTCATGGTATACATAGCAAGCAATTCACTGGTTAGTTTGTGGTTGTCAATGTAGTTAGGAATACTTTAGACTTTAGTAGCATAAAACCTGTGAAGGGTAAACCTTTACAAGAGTTATAATCCATCATGATATGGACTTCAATCACTACCTGTACTCATAGTAGTCCCAATCTGTAGGTTGGTTGAAGTTTTGTCATTTCACTTAATTTAAATTTATCTTGATAATCTTTTGACTTCACTAGGTAGATAAATGCTTAGGGAAGGTGTGTTGATATTTGCATTTTATCTAAAAGATTAAGTTAGCCGAGTGAGGATGGTTTGCGTATATACTCTGCTAGTCGCGTTGATTACCGTTTATAGTGTTATAGCACTATATGAGTTACAGGGTTCATTAAAAGTGGTTAGTGAATTAACGGAAATTTAAGGGAAGATATTTAATAGCTGTGGGATTTTGTATAGGTATACTAACCATACGAATAATCCAGGATGGAGAAATGTTTTGGGTTATTTCAAGGCACCAGTGAAAAGTTCTAATTGTAATTAAATGTTAAATCTTGACCAAATTTTCCTTAGAAACAAAAGTGGTGAAATCTCAACAAAGGTATTTTAAACGTATATGTAGCTTTATAGATATTGAATGTCCTGAAATTTTCATTATTTTCATCTTTCTGAAATTTTGGATTTCCTGATGCTAGTCTTAGATTTATGGGTCA
This sequence comes from Macrobrachium rosenbergii, assembly GCF_040412425.1. Lineage (NCBI taxonomy): Eukaryota > Metazoa > Arthropoda > Malacostraca > Decapoda > Palaemonidae > Macrobrachium > Macrobrachium rosenbergii. The sequence goes on from NC_089746.1 coordinate 19,339,839, forward strand.
TTTATTTTAGGTGTAAACCCCTTTTGAGTGTTAGCACAGTTCCCATTGAATCAAGTATCAAAAAATTAAATTTTGAATAATGGAAAGTATTTTGTAATATCAAATTGTACATACATTTGTTGAAGGACTTCTGTATTTTTTCTGCATTGTCCATTATTCTTGTTAAATGTCAACATTGTTTGGTAGGAAAAGTAACTAGGGTCATTGTTTGTTGCTTGTGGCATACCAAAACAGCCAAAGAACTATATGAAAAATTACCAGTCGTTGCAAAACTGTTAGAATAACCTGGGGAGTTTTAAATGTAGGGGCCCGTATGCTAATTAAAGTTCCTGTTAGCTAGTGTGTGCAGAAAGTCTGAAATTTTTTTATTAATGTAAAACTGGCAGAAGTATTTTTATAAATTTAAATTGAGATTGTTCTTGCTCTCAACCTCTATTGTACATCCCTCCTTTAAGAACTTGGAAGGGGGCACAGCATATTGAATTTTTTTTTTCTGAGCTATTGTAAATTTTGCAAACTGAAGACCTGCAAAAATTCACAAATGATTTCCCAAAATGTTTTAAGCTCGTTTCCAGGAACAAACTTTCAAAGTACAATTTTACAATCCCCTTTAGCTAAGGAACTTATTTGAAAAGTGGAGCAATGCTCTACTTCAGTAGTTAAACCAACCAGAAGGTTTAAGCAAAGCTAATTATCGGTCCCATCTCCTAGACTAGATTTTTAAAAAGTACTTCTCAGAAGAGAGGTAACATGGTATGAGAGTCGAAATGCCATTATTCATCTCGAATGGGATGAACTAGATAATTAGGCTAATGAAACTTTTTTTTTTTCAGTCTACAATTTTACTCATTCTTAACATTTAGGTGTTGATGGTTCCTTGTTCAGGAATATTTGGGTCTTCGTCAGTTTAGATTCAATTTTAATGTTACCATAAATTTTGATCAAAGAATGTCCTATTATTTTAGCATTGGTTTTAATTTTTTTTAGTGGGTTTGTGCTGTATTCTTGCTTTTGAGTACTGAGAAATAAGAGCGGTGTCTAAATTTTTGTCTCGTTTATATGCACTTGAAGATAGCAAATTGAAGTAACACAAGTCCTTATATTTACTTGTGCAATAAAAGGAAAATTATAGACATTTGTTAGCAGTAAACTGAAAAGAATTAAAGAACACTTAGCATTGCTATAATGCAGGGTGGGTCTAACAGTGTTCTCAGCTGGAAGCAACGAGTTGAAATGTAATGCTTCTGTTGAAACTGGTTCAGGGGTTATTTCTAAGCTGACAACTGATCGCTGAGCTTGGAGAAGCCCTTGCTTCTGTTAAGCTTGTATGTTCCTGTTTTCTGGCACTGGTAAAGAATGAAGTCACATATTGTACCAGAGACAGTTATACACAGGATGTCCAAGGGGGTTGGTAATGCTACCAATGAGGTAGGCCTTGATCCATGTTAATGCTTGTTCCAGTGCTTTTGTTACAAAGTCTGTAGCTAGCCAACTGAATATTGCAGCCAGAATTTTCTGGTAAACTATTATGGCCTCCCCCCCCAAAAAAAAAATCATATTCGTGTTTGATATGTAGTTTAAACAAACCATCATTTTCCAGGTTTTCTTTTAGATTTCACACAGGACACACTTGTTAGCCTCTTTTAATCTAGCAGAACACGAAGAAACTGGAAGCAAATTAAATGGTCATACTATCCGGTTTTGCATGTTAGGCATTGTATCGGATTTATAGCTGCCTGGCGTTTCTTAAAGCTGCTTTTTTTTTTTGGTAAATTTACTTGTAAATGTTATGGTTATTTGATTTTCAGAGGTCTTTGGTTTATATGGATATATGATAAAAATTACTTTGTACAATGCTCAATACGGATGACCTCAAATTCTATGGTCTTTGAAGAAAAATTATTACAATTTCCTAACAAACGTAAGGTAACTGCATTGCAATATTTTAAAATTCTAACTTAAAACCTCATTTACTAGGTTTAGAAAGCTTATTTTCTTTAGCAGAATTTCATATTGGTGAAATTGGAGGGTTTCATGCTGATTTTTGTTAGTTTACAATGCTCACAAATTTACGAAGTATTGAACACATTTTTCCTACCAGATGTCATAGGATTAAATTTAATATATCAGCATTAGTGAAAAGCGAAAGTCAATCCTTTGGTCAAGTATGTCAAGTATATGATGTAATTTCAAGAGTAGCAGCATGGGCTTAAATTATCTTGGTTTTACAGTTCATTCCTGTACTTGACATGGTTAGGAAAGATAAATAACCACTATGGCAATGTTACGTTGCTGTGTGTTCTGGAAATTTGTCACTAATACAAGGGGTGTGCAAATAAATTTGTCTGGGAGGAATTTTGAATGTAATGTGCAGTAGTCTGGCATAAGGATCGATCGACGCTTGTTTGAAAAGGGAATGCGTAGCCTATCATTGTAGCCTGATGTACTGGAAAGGTTTTTATATTTTTACCAAATACATCTCCCTAAATGTACTGGAAAGGTTTTTATATTTTTACCAAATAATCTCCCTAATTCTTGTTGGGTTAAAATATCCAGACTTCACAAAGCAAAGGCATAAGCTGATTGAGATTTTTTCCATTTTTAAGCGAGGAAGTAGTCTTCTCTTCTCGATTCTTTCCAGTCAAACCATCTTGATGAAAGTATTCGTATATGGTACCGATCTGAGAGTGGTGGCTTGACGTATGAGGGGGCTAAACTTTTAATTTTTGTTAGCATCATTCGGAGGAACTCGTGTGGAGTTCTTTCATTGCTAGAAAATTGTGGTGGGGCTCCCCATTTTCGCAGCATCTTGGGCACTGGTTCGACAATGGGTTTTAGGTGATGTAGGCTATGGTTTTATTGGTTTTACTTTTGTGCAAATTCTCTTTAGTAAAATTCCACCTTTTAAAATGTGGATTTTAGTTTGAACTCTTGCCGTTTTAGAAAAATTGAAGTTAGTGTTTCAGGAAGCCTGTTGAGTAAATTTGGTGTAGGATTCAGGATTTTTCTTTCTTGTACTTTGAAAGGATTGCCTTACAAATCTGTGGAATTCATGAAGTTCGTAAGTGGTGGGTGAGCCTTGGACTGGGTAAATAAATGGAACACAGCAAGATCCTTGTGAAAATGTGTAGTGTGACGACCGGGCACTGGAACCATAAGTTACGCGATGAGTACTCACTGAAAGTGGTTTTGATATCTAGAAAGTTGGTCATATTAGTTTTGTACAATATTTAGATTAGTTATCGAGTGAATATTATTTGTTTGGAAATTAGTCGCCCAGAACTTGAGTTTTGAATTTGGTAATCAGCAAAGAATCGTGACCACATTTGTTACCATGTATTAAATTTGTAGTCTGACATAGCTTGTATCATTGCCATGTTGATTTGGGCTCCCGGGTGGTCTTGATGCGTAATTGAGTTTGAAATTAAAGTTTTAGCTTCATAAAGCAATGATAAATTGCTATACAGGAAGTGTCTGTTCATCAAGTATTTAGTATTGAGGACAAGTTCATTAATTGGACTCGATGTGTTTGGTGGTGGTGCTTCTCTGCTGTGTTTGTGTTCGCACTAGAATTTGGTGTAGTAAGTGTTTTGACACTTCCGGTAGAGTAAGACAGTTTTCCATTCAGTGTGCGTTAGTCTGACACTGTTAGTCAGTTTGTGATACTTTGGCATTGCAGAGTTCTGACATTTTGCATGCAGGAAGACATGCTTATGTTAACCGCAGATATTGTGCCATCGTAGTTTTTTTCATGGCTCTGACACAGGATTTAACTTGAAACTAAATTGGAATCCCAGTTTTATGAGAACGTGGAGAGGTTCTGAGATTTTGTGTTAATCCCTTATTGACGTTTTAAGTGTATAAGGTTGGTAGATAGCCACATGAAGCAATGGTTAGGATTACAAAGTCATTAACTCAAATTGTTTGTGATTCGTGAGGAATAAGTTGTGTTAATATGTTTTGAGTGTGAAAACACTTTGCCCTTCTATTTTCATAGTGTTGTGCAGTCTTATAAGAACGTGCGTAGATCACCCAATTATGCAGTTTTTCTTTTACAATCCCCTTTAAAAGTATGGCAATTCTTAGTTCATATACTGTATAGTTAGAAAATTATCAGGCAATCCCCTACGAATCTTTGTACATTCCGAGAATGGCTCTGTCAATTCCCGTATGAAAATCAGCCATGTCTTTTTTCTTCCCTTTATACCTTGATGGTAGGATTTTTGTAACTTCATTAAAGTTGATCACATTTATACATACCCCACATGTACTTACGCTGTTCTACAAATACCGATGTTTCGCCAAATAAGATAGCCAGCCATACAGTTGCGGTGACGTTATACTTCCAGTAGGTGTCGGAACCAGTGTGTATTTGATCTGTAGTTGAGCAAGGGTGCTCTCTTCGTAGACCACAATTCCACTGTTTTTTGAGATCCAGATACTTTATTTGCTGCTCGAGTCATACGCTAAATTTTAAACTTTATTTTCCTTACACAGAACCTCCCATTCTTCATGCAGCAATCGGCATTTCCTTCCGAATTGTCCTACATTTTCCCCTCCTTTATCCATTTTTTCCTCTGACCTATGCGGGGTAAGAGCACCAGGTTCTTTCTGTAGCACCTGCAATTTGGTACTGTGATCGCTGCATTTGTCTCACTCAGGCACGAAGTCAAGCGGTTATGGTTTATCCTGAAACTTGTTGCTGCTGCTACAGCATCTGTTGGGGTTTCAGTGTCATAATTTTTCACTTGCTTTCCATTGCTTGGATTTTAGTCTACCACATTTTCTTTGAAGCTCATAATTGGGCTCACTGATGCCATGAGTACTTTACATATTTAGCCATGTCTTGCTAGATTTTTTGTCGTTCGCACTATTTATAACAGGAAAGTTCATTGTCAGTTGGTATGTTGATGATGCATATGCATTGTGCACAATTTTTCAAGGTATTGCGATATTTTCCCAAATAACCTTTTTAATTTTTCTGGTAACCAGAACTATACAGTTTTGTGTATTACAGAGGGATGTGTAAGGGCCGAATCCAACAATAGCAGATCACTTACTATGCTTACATTACTCTTCAGAATTGCTAAAAGGTTCATCAAGCCGAGAATGTTAAAATTCAGACAAGCAGCATGCTTACAGGAATCAATTAGGTACTTCTCGTGCCTATTCAGATTGAACTACGGTAGTCATGTCTAAGAAAATGTGGTTTTTAATAATAGGTTTTATTCTGACATGATTCATTGGCGTATTTTTGGTTATTTTTACAGATTGACATATTAAGATACATTATAGATCTTAATTCAGTTATGTAAGTGACCAGTTGGAAGTGATTTTTATGATCAAAGTAGTGTTGTGTTACTGTTTTCATAATTGATGGCTTCGAAGTCTAGATAGAAGAGTGTACAGGTAATGCCACCCTCATTACAACTAGCGCCTGCCCCCACCCCGCCCCCCTGAATGAAAAGGACAGCTTTTAGCCTAAAAAAAAAAAAAAAAAAATCATGAGCCTGAACTCGAGCAAAACGCAGACTTGAATGAAGTGTCTGCACAGATGAGATTTACCTGATGCTGACTGTGACGATGCAAACTGCAAAATCATCTATTCAGCATTGTCTTGAAGTCAATGAGCCTTTGATGGTTTCGACAGCCCCAGAACTTTGATAGGTGATGTCCTAGTTTTTTGTAAATTACTGTTTATGCTATGAGACAATGTTTGGTCTTCTCGACTTAAAATGACTGGGTGATTGCAGAAAACGTGTCAAAATCAAGAACAGCCCAAAATATAGTAATCTGAGGAACGTATTTTCAAAGATAATGTAAACTGGCACTTAAGCTAACTGATAGTTTGGATGTCTGCCCGACCAGTAACTTAATACGTGGTAAGAAACTTTTAATTATCAAATCTAGTACTGCAAGGTTGGTAGCCACACCATACTAAGACCTGCAGGATAAGCTGAAGAACTTGTGAACTATAGAGTTCATCTAAACAGTCAGGCATGTTGTACATCGCTTTAATGGCCATCTGAATATCTACATTTTAAGCTAGAATGCTGGTTTCTCATATCACCTGAAGTTGTCTAGTTAGAAAATGTCATTTAAGGTTGAAATATGGGTAAACAAGTTGTATGATCTGTCCACCCATGATAAAATATCCGGAAGGTTGGATTGTGAAGTATGAACGGGTCAAAGGTGATCGAAAGTGCAAAATTGTTAGAACAGTATTGAAAATCTGATAGAGGAAGGAGGGGAAAATTGATAAGCGAAGGTCTGCATATTTTGGAACGAGATGATCTGAATATCCCTTCAAAACATTTAGTATGGGCTTTTAGGACAGGTTTCTTTGCATGATTGAGAGTATTTACATATTGCAATATTTTAAATGCCAAGTCTCAAGATGCATAGGTAGAAGAATTATTATTAATATCTTGACATGCATAACAAGATCTGAATGAATTTGAAAATAATTGGGCCATTTTTGAAAGCCTGCAAAGGCAAGATTCTGGCAATATTTATACTGAACTGTTCTTTCTTCATTCCAGGTAATATGTCGGCAAATAAGATGGTCAGTCTCTGAAAGAACAGGTTATCAATGTGGTTTGAAGTTAACCACTGCCATCCAGTTCAGTATTTAGAAAGTGGAGATCACTTGCGAATGCAGTGGCGTTAAATATAGCAGCTGATTAACCTTTGTCATCAACCTTGTAGGTGGTGTATTCAGTTTCCTGTAGTCGTGTAGGAATGTAATGTGTTAGTGATTTTCTATGGCGTGTTAACCCTTGCTCTGGTGGGCATCTACACAGTTAAGAGAAGTCAATGAGTTACACAGGGCAATTTTTTATTCACCCACTTTTTGTGACCCATGATAACCAGAGTGAGAGTCAAAACAGAGGAATCAAACTATCACAGAACATATTTACATGACCTTCGGAAACCTAATATACTAGCTACAAGATATGGTCATAAGAAGCATAGAAAAGATTCTCTGCAATTTAAATGCCACAGAACTACATATATGCAACTGTGCATCATGTGTAAGCTATGAAGCATACGAACAAAGTAATATGCCTATAGAAATAGTTTTAAATGAAAATAAAATTGCCAATGCCTTATTTAAAATTTAACATTTCAGTAAGGGACAAGAACTAGAAGAAAACTTTTTAACCCCATGGAGTAAACACTGATGTGTGACCCTAAGGAGGACAAAGTGCCCTCAGCAGAAGACTACCAATCTGAAAGCCATGCTTCTGTTTGGAAACTGGTTCAGAGTGGATTTTCTAAGCTCTCAGCTGATTGTCAAGTTTTATCTTGGGTTTTACATTACACTATATAACGTAATTCTTAACCCAGTCCTGCATTCTAAGTCTTTTGGCTATTGCTGCCCTTTTCGGTCTTGCTCGCTCACTCGTATCAGTGTCCAACTGTTCTGCACGTTCACTTAACTCTGTGTGCGATTTCCCTATTCTCGTAAGGACCTACACTTTCTCCTCCGTCAACTCCCACACTTGGTGCAGTGTCCTCTTCCTCATTCACTTCATCGATGTGTTCATTATCGTCATTCTCTTCACCCTCACTATCCTCGCACACTCATTTTGAGGGGAATAATGTGTTCAACTGGTCACAAAGTTTTTTCCCCTTCGTAGAGTACACCAACAGTGTGTACAACTCCATCGTCATCTGGATAGACGGCAACAATTCTACCCAATAGCCAGTAACTGTTTTCTATGGTAGAGTTTCACCAAAACAATGTCTCCAACACTCGGTGAAGTTTTAGGTCCCACACACAAGTCATGCCTCTCCTGCAATGAACTCGAGTACCCCATCTGCCACCGATCACGAAACATTTGCAGGGTGTTGGTGAGACGGAAATACTGATGACGTGTCTGCTTCGTCGTCAACGTGCAATACATTTTTTCATGTTGCACAAAGGGTGACGTCAGTCGGATCATGGATCCTCGAATCAGATGAGAGGGCGTAAGAACTTCGTCTTCCCGGCTATCGCCAGTATAAATAGAGGCCTGTTGTTTATTTCTGCCTCCTTCACTAACGTACGGACCTGCTCATTGAAGGTTTTGCGCCTGAAAGATACTTCGAGGGTGTCCTTCACAACCCCGATCAGGTGCTCGAAGAATCCTCCCTTCCATGAAGATCACGAGTCTGGAAATGCCATTGTATTCTGCACTCACGCAGGAACTGTTGAGTTTCGCCTTCATGGAAGATGTCTTGGAGGAATGTGCTGGTGGCACAGAAGGTCTGGTGGTTGTAGCTGTAGATACTACAGGGTGTCCTATGCGTCGCAGTGAGTCTCCTGAACATCAAGATGAAGGTGGCAGTGTCGAGGGTTGAACAGTAATCTAAGTAGATGACTCGGCTGCTCATGCAAGTTACCAACAGGATGTAGCCTGTCCCCCCCCCCTACCTGGATAGGTCCAGTGTGGTCGAGACCAATACAAGCAAAGGGACATATCTGTGTTTGTGCAATGGGGAGCGGCGGGGGAGGTGGGCAGTGTAGAGGGGGCTTGAATGATTTAAGGAACCCCATTCACACTCGGTTGCAGCCTTCAGGTGAGAACGTTGTGGGCATGGTTTAACTGTATCATTGCGTGTATGGCGGGATTTTAATCCTACGGTTCGAACTCACAGGTGACCGGACAGCTCGAGACCTGTTCGAAAAGGCCTGAATGTATGTGAGGTGTCTTCGACGTGGCCTGCAGGGTTATCCTCAGTCTATGGTTAAAAGTCACAGGAGGAGCACCCATTTAGCAGGTGAGCACTATGTCAGATCTTTGGGTGGATAAAGGATTTTGGAGTGAATTCACTGCTATATACAAACAACATCCATGTATATGGAATATTAAGAGTAAAGACTATTCAAACAGGAATATGAAAAATGAAGTGTATGAGACATTGGTGAAGAAACTTCGAGAGAAGGATGGGAGTGCTACCCGTGACATGGTAACCAAGAAGACAAACAACATGTGCAGTTCCTTCAGGAAGGAAATGAAAAAGGTTGAAAATTCAATGAAGTCTGGGGCAGCTACAGATGAGGTTTATTGTCCAAGTCTATGGTACTACGACCAGCTTTCACTGCTTCGTGACCAAGAAACACCAAGAACATAATCATCAAATTGAAGAGGTATGTAAACACCTTTAATTTAACCTTTAATTATCATATTAACCCTTTCATGCTCGTGAGGCTTTTTTGCAGCCTTTTCTTGGAATCATCAAAGTATTCTATAGAGCTCTAGAAGAATATAAAAAAAACTGAAGTGTATATAAGACTTGCCCTATTATCACTTTGTCATACATATACCTTTCCTAATCTGAATAAAATAGACTAATAATAACCAGAAAACAGAATTGTCACCTGAGTGTGAAAGGAATAATACTCGGCAAATATAGATAATTCATACTAGATATAAATGCACACCTTTATTTCATAATTGCCTGTAATACATGTAAATGCATTTTCTTAAATAACCCTCACACATTACAATGATATAAAAGATCTCCTATTGTTGGTATACAGATTGACATAAGCAATAATAAACAGTAAGTGGTATAGAGTTGAACCACGTATGTGGACCAATCAACCCTACCCTCCTGATTGAAGTATTCCAAATACAAGTTACGTACTTCCTTTGCCTCATAGCTGATGTGTCTATGCTCCATATCTAATTGGGAGAATGCCTTTTCCATTTCCTCCTTTAGCTGGTGGGTATCAGAAAGGATGTTGCAGGCCATGTTATTACGGGTACCCCTCTCTCACCGAAGAAAGTTGTGCAACATACAGCAAGCCTTGACCACAGAAACTGCATTCTCTGCATCGAGATTTATGGGGGAATGGAATATGCAGAATTTCAAAGCTAATATTCCGAATGTACTCCACAACGTGGCAGGTACGAGAGAGACTAAGTAAATACGTGTTCCTCCTCCTTTCCTGTGACTAAATGGCTTCAGAAAATGCATCATCACCCACAATACATATGGCAAGGTCCAATTTGAGGATCTAATTACTACATTCTGGTATATTCTGTGTGTTGTTGGCTAGCTTCTCCCCAAACTTTGTGTTCTCAATTACACCAGTCTGAAATTCTCCCATTATAGTGCCAAAGTCACACAATATAAATTCATAATTTGTGCTAACGACTGCCATGAACCATGCTGTGAAATCCTTTGTAATTGTAAAAGAAAGATCCTGAATTAGGGGGAGGAACATGTTTCTGTCTACAGCACCCAGGCAGTTAGGGAACTGCCACATTTCTTCGAAGTCTTGACCAATCTGGCACCATTCCTCCTTTGAATGTGGGAACTGGGGGGAGAAATGTATTTTTATTAATACTGCTTTCTTCAATATTACTAATTATCCATGTTATTTTTGGCCCAATTTAAGGATGTGATCGAGATGGACTGCCTGTCTACATCCCAACCTGGAGCTTCAAGACCCCTTGCATTACCACCCGCAAAACAGAGCCGCCAACCGGGACCGTCAGTCAGCAACAAGGCTGATGAGGTTTTGGGCATCATTGAGGACAAATTACTGGGAGCATGTGAAGATGAATATTTGTTTGGTAAATTAATTGCAAACCAATTGCATAAAGTTGACGAACAAAGAAAATTTGCTCAAACATTAATAAATGATGTTCTATAAGATGCAGAATTTGGACTTCTTCAGTATGATAATAGGGGTCATATGAATGCTATATATACTGTATATAAAGTGTCCAAGAACAATCGACCACACCTATTGTTTAGAGATTCATTTTCTATTGATAAAACTGTTTGTGACAATGCAAGCTACTATTATAGGACTGTTGTTTTGTCTTGAGTTATTAGACCACTGCATTTAAAATACTTCCTACTCTGTCATAGCAAAGAGTATATATATAGTAATTCTTATGGTTGACTGAACATTATTATAAAATGTTTAATAAGAAATGTGGGCATCATTTAATAAAAAAAAAAAATATGGTTATGCACATCCGATTTTCTCATGGGGTGCTTTGGGTAACCTAAAAACAATGTTTGCAAGATACAAAGCTAATAATGATAAACAAGGTGTATATAAATATGCGCAGTATTTCGTAATATGGTTTTCAGCAACATAATGTGGCAATGTATATTCACAATAAATGTCATACCTTCATATATTCTTTCCTTAGTACCTTCCATATAACTTCGCAAGTTTCTGGTATTATGCGTCCCAAAGCTTGTGGTGATGCTACTGCTAAACTGAACTTCAGGTCATCGTAAGACCTTCCTGTTGCTAAATACCGGGGACTTGCAGCAAGTCTATCCCTTAGTGATACAGCTGATCTCAAGCACATGTCTTTCCTCTGTATATGTGGTGCCACAAGGACTAGAAGCTTGCAAAATGTAGTCATCCATTCGTAGCTAGTTGAAATAATCATGAGGCTCCCATACTACATGTGACAACAGGTTTGTGTGAAAGTACTTATCAAGGAGAACCATTCAATTCCCTTTATCCAAACCCTTTTCCTCCTCAGCTGCTTACATTTCACATAAGGTACAGTAAAAAGAGCTAGAATCTGCAGCTCCCTCTCTGATACCACTTTCCCCATTGCTGCCCAAGAGTAGACTAACCTCATTTCACTCAGGCCGCCTACGGTTTCAGTCATCCGGCCACTGAAGCTCCGCCCCAAACAGAGACCTGCAGATAGAACCGTTGCGTGAATGGGGCCCCTAATACAAGCTAAACATCCATCTACCACATTTTTCACTAAACTTCTCCACCCCAGACACCAATATTCCTGGCAAAAAATAGCTATTAGCAAATTCACGCCACAATACATGTTTAAGGTATGCAAGTGTCTCGGGTGAGATTGTACTAATTTCCCTTTTGCTGGTAACAAGATTAAATGATCTCTCTTTCCTACAGCATTCTTTCATTTATTTCTCGAGTATATTATAACTTCAACCAAAACTAACCCTAACTGGTTAACAAAATTAATATCATTGGGTACTGTACTTTAGATCACTTTTCCAAATAACTATGAACTGAAGGCAAATAATGCCTTTGTTCCAAATAAACAAGCTTCAAAAATGGATTAGCATTACTTCTTAAAAATCTCAATACATTTTTCATAATACCTATCAAAATGCTAAATTCAACAATACTGTACTCTCCATTATAGGCCAGATGTCTGCGGGTTGTATCATGGCGGCTACTTCCTGTAGTTCACGGAGAGCGGGAACATCTTGCTTATTACCCTGACTTAGTGAGGCTTCAGCTAGTAGCTGTGGGGGTTTGGCAGGACCTTCAACATGAAGGAACTGGGGTACTCGGTGCCACCACTGGCTGTCTGTAAGCTCTCTCATACTGTACTAGTACCACGGGACAGAAGATCTGCTGGATTACTTTTGGTCAGCACATGCTTCAGAATCATCCCACACTCCTGTAAAATAGTTAGCCTCTCCTATACTAATAGCTATAAATACATTTCTATTCTCCTCTTTGCTATTTACCCAGGCTATAGCGACTTTACTAGTAGTCGGTCCAAATTACAGCTGTACTGACTTTTAAATTCTTTAAACTTCTACCTAACCTAATTCCTAATAACAAGGCTAATAACTCTAATTTACGTATGGTCAACAGTTGTTTCCTAGGGGTTACTCTCACTTTGCTAGCCAACAGGTTAATTTCTCCCTTCCCGACATAGGCTACCATCCCATATGCCTTACTTGAGGCATCACTAAAGACATGAATTTCTGATTCGCCTATCAAAATTCCTCTCCTAAATTTTAACTTATGCACACTGACAAACTCTTCTAAGATTTTCATAGCCTCTGTCTGTTTTTCTGTGTCCAGAATATCATCTCATAATACACCTTCTCCCCATAGTTTCTGCGAAAATAACTTTCCTTTAACATATGTTGGACTAACCAACCCTAACGGATCAAAATTTGATACTAACAAGGAAAGGACCCTACGTTTCGTGGGAACCCAGTCACTAGGCAATTCTCTCATCCCTTTGAAGGGTTTCAAGCACTTCTGATCACTAATCATATCCCATAATATTCCTAACACACAAATCTCAGTGGGCTCTTCAACTCCTATTTGTTGATCAAAGGCTAGGCCATTACTCACCCACCTTCTCAATGGCATGTTAACTTCATCTAAAAGCTGTTTAACTGTTAAATAATTATCCCACACTTCTCCCTCAGTGGCATAGGTGGCAATATAATTGTCCACATAAAACTATTTTATTAATTCTGCCCTCCTGGCTACCCTAAAATGAGTCTGAAGGACTTGTTGAAGGAGAAAAGGACTGGTTTAATTCCAAATATCACGACCCTGAAAGTAAAGGTAGCCGCTTGTGATGGTGCATTGTACCACAGGAATCGAGCATACTTGGCGTCCTGTGCATCAAGGGCGACTCGATGGAAGGCTTTAGATATATCAGCGGTTAGTGCGAAGGGATTTACTCTTGACTTTAACAAAGGTCGTATAACAACTCAACTAAACTGGGACCTGGATACAAGCAATCATTCAAGCAAAGCATTCAAGGCATTAAACACAATCCTAAGAGGGGCAGTAGAGCCTTCTAAACACAATCCTAAGAGGGGTAGTAGAGCTTGCTTTCTTAACACCAAAATGGGGCATGTAGTAGCCTTCTATTCTTGAGTTGGGGACTTCCTCTATGAACCCAACTTCAAGATAAGTCGGAAGGACTTGCTCGTAAGCAGTTCGGTAACTAGGATCTCTATCAAATCTCATTTCTAAAGCATTTAGTTGCGCGATGGCATTATGTTGGACGTTGTTCATCGCGAAAAGGGAGACTTACTTGATAACCCTGATCAGTTCGCACTATACTGTCCTTTACTTTTTGGATGGCTACGTTCTAAGAGATGGAAAATTGCTCTTTGGGACTAATACTGATCATATCAAGTCACCCCATTCATCGACATCATGGCTCAATTCTACTGTTCGGCAGACATACAAGGCTTTCACGGAAGTTGTGTCAACTCCCTCAAGTGCCCACTGAGGGACCTTCCCATAAGGGGATACCCCTTGGGTCACAAAAAGACTGACTCCATCACACTTGTCCATACTATGGACGAAGTGATTACAATAGCCAGCACCTATCAACTCGTTCACATTTTTCAAAGCGTCATTATGAACTTCGTCTGCCATCTTGTACCCTTTGTTTTGCTAATGATGTTTTAAGTTAACTAAGCCCAAGTTGTAGATGGGCGTATTCACATTGTCCCTACTTCCCATCTGAACTTTACACGCCATTAATAACAGATCCAAATGGTGCAATACTTAGGGAGACTTTCTTTATGACTGGCAAGCTCAATTTCTGGGCTAGCTGACTAGAAACAAAACCACGTTGGCTCCCGGTGTCTAAAAACACTCTGGTCGGAGCCTGTTGGCCCTTGGCATACAAGTTCGCCGATGCGGTCGGTAACAGTGTCAGCGGTAGGCTGGAGTTAAACGCGTTTACGGACTTCACATTCACACAGGGTTTTTTCATCACCTTTTCTTCCCACTTACTCTACTTATGTTGGAACTCTCGGTATTTCTATCTCTACATCTGCCCTTTACTGGCTTAGATGTGACATGACTCGATGACTGACTTTGAACATTTACTTTGTTGTTCTGCCTGGTAGGTGCATTTGACTGAGGCTTGAAAGCATTATTACTACAAATCAAGTTATGATGTCCACCATTACACAGTTTACAATTCTGCCCGTTGCATTGAACGCCACTATGGCCTTTGCCTAGACATTTAAAGCACCTACAGAAATACACTAATTGTCGCCTTCGGTCTTCAACGGTGGTGTGATTGTTACAATCGCTGGCCAAATGCTCATCTTGGCAAAATGGACACGTTCTAGTACGAGAGGTTTGAAATGGAACTGTCTTAAGTCTTACAGACTCGTCCTCTCCCTTTTGCAACGCATTGTCCTCCAAACTCCTAATGAGGAAATAAAAGTGCCTCAAAAACTCATCTCAAGTGTAACTACACTTTCTCAATCCACAATTTTACGACATCACCTTGAGAGAGCTTCTGATTAATCAAACTCATGACCATTCCCTGCCCCACATCTACTGTACTCAAGCATTTAATTTGCTCTAACAACACTGTCAACTCGATGCGGGAATTTTTAAATCCACACGGTTTAATTTAGGAAGAAAAATGTTGGCGGGCTGCCGATGCAAAACAACTAAGGTTTGCTGCTGATTACCATAGTAACGTTCCAACAATCCTAATGCAACATCATAGTTAGCAGCTGTTACACTTAAAGCCTTAAAAAATATTGCTCTAAAATTAAGCTTCAGACTTTGCACTTAGTGAAGTATAGATATTACAAAACACCTAAATGAATTTGGGAGATGTATTTTGGTGACAGTATAAAAATCCTCCCAGTACATCAAACTACTACTATTATGTTATGCATTTTGTCAAAAGCTCGTCCTTCCTTGGCCAGACTACCTTCAAAACTCCTCTAAAACACTTACACCCCCATTGTCCAATTAAAGACACTTACACCCACTGTCCAATTAATGACAATATTATAAATTTGTGGTACTCCACACAGCATCTAAACATGGTCATAGTGGTTATTTATCCCTTCTAACTATGTTAAGTACAAGATATGAAATTAATCTTTTATCCATTCTAACTATGTCAAGTACAAGATATGAAATTAATCTTAAGGCAAAAAGATATTTACGCCCAAAGCTGCTACCCTCTTTTGAAATTACAGAATGTATCTCATGTTATTAAAGAGTATTGTCATAAACTTGACCAGAGGATATACTTTTCAACTCTCAAAATGCTCTCGTATATTCAATTTATACCTTTAAGCCATCGGGCAGGAAAAATATATTTAACACTTAAGAGCAATATTATGAGCCATGTAAACTAATAAATTCAGCTTGTGCTAATTTCAATTTCAGCAAAAACATGAAATTCTGTTAAGGAAAAGTACTCTAAACCTAGTAAAAGAGATTTAAGTAAGAATTTTAAAATATGACATTTTTATGATAAAATGATGTTTCATTATACAGTACTTACCAAAACACTGTAAAAGCTTTTATCTCTTAAAATTCGACACGTCTGAGATATAAATTTTCAAACTTTGTTTGGAACGCCGATATAATTGGCGGGAGACCCAACCCCACCGGATGCCAGTGGGGGTGGCGTGGAAGGCGACATACCCAGTAAACCAGGTCAGTTTCAATCTCGGCATACACAATTAGTGAAAGCCTGAGATAACGTCTCCCCCTGCGGGGAGGAGGAGGCCTTTAAGTTAGTGTTTTGGTAAGTATAATGAAACATCATTTTATCATAAAAATTTAATTTTCATTATAATGACTTACCAAAACACTGTAAAAGCTGATTCCACATTTAAGGTGGAAGGGCAGGGGATGAGGTATCAGTTATCGAAAGGTTACACATTATAAAAAAGGGACAAACTCTAAACATGGGCATCCTATGGATCCCTACCAACAAAAAGGTAGGAGTCACCTTACCTGGTAGATGGGCTTTTGCAGGGAGGTACTGCTGCTGGTTGAAGCTCCACTACCTGCAGAGGCATTGGGCGTAAGCACTGCTAGCTACTCTGCTCCATAACAACCCAAGTAGTCAGGGAAGTACACCGCTGACTAAGACAAGGGGTGACTTTCCTTTGCTCTTGCCCTGAGCAATTGGAAAGCAACCAGACTGAAAACGGGCCTCGCCGCCTAACCTAAAACTAGGTAAATACATCCCCCTTCTCTATACCCTCAGTAGCTCAACTAGAATGGAGGGTACTCCAGGTGAACTGAGCACCCCCAGCTTCCCTTTAACTCAGCAACCATAAAACCACAAGGGGAAGGTAAGATAAAGAACCTACCCCCCTAGTGTGTTCCCCCTAAAACCAAGCCAGCTACAGATACGGGACCTAAGGCAAACAGGTCCTGATACGCAACTTCGACCTCCCTCAGGTAGTGAGACGCAAACACTGATTTCGACCTCCAGAAGGTGCTCTGTGTGATCTGCGAAAGTGACTTATTATGACGGAAAGCCACTGAAGTTGCTATTGAGCGCACTTCATGAATGTGAGACTTGATTAGGCGTGCGTCCTCTTCGTTAATGTGTCTGTGCACCTCTAAAATGAGTTCCTTGACGAAGAAAGCAAGGGCATTTTTGGATAAAGGTCTGGTTGGGTCTTTCACTGAACACCAAAGGTTAGAGGAACCTCCTCTGATGTTGGCCGTTCTGGCTAAGTAAGCGTTGATAGCTCTACCAGGGCACAAAGAAGCCTCCAATTTTTGAGGGCCAGCCACTTCGGAGAGGTTCTGAATGGTAAAGGACTGAGGCCAAGGGTTGGAAGGAGACTCGTTCTTGGCCAGAAAATTCAAGGTGAAAGAACAAACAGCATTACCTTGTGAAAAACCCACTTCCTTGTCAATGGCCTGTATTTCAATAACCCTCTTTGCCGTTGCTAAGGTAACCAGAAAAAGGGATTTCTTAGTGAGGTCTCTCTCTTAAAGTTCTTCTAAAGGTTCGTACCTTGGAGACATCAACCACCTCAAAACTACATCTAAATTCCAGGCAAGGGAAGGTTTTGGGGTCTTAGCTGTGTCTAAGGACTTGAGGAAGTCTGACAAGGCTCAGTTATTCGACAGGCCTAACCCCCTATGGTAGAAGACGGAGGACAGCATGGCTCTGTAACCTTTGATGGTTGATGGCATCAATTTTCTTGAATCCCTCAAGTAAATGAAAAAATCGGCAAGTTGAGTTATTGACATCGAAGAAGAGGAGATACTATTTTTTCTACACCAATTCCTGAAGACTGTCCACTTGGACTGGTATAATTTGCTAGAGGAGTCCCTTCTGCACCTCGCAATAGCCTCTGCAGCCTTGCTTGAAAAACCTCGCGCTCTGATGAGCTTCCTGACAGTCTGAAGCCTGTCAGAGCGAGAGTGGACAATCCATGGTGGAACTTCATTAGGTGGGGTTGTCTGAGAAGCGACTTCCTTTGAGGAAGAAGCCTTGGGAAGTCTATCAGGAGATCTAGCAGGTCCGGGAACCACTCCTTCCTTGGCCAGAACGGGGCAACGAGGATTAGTTCGACATTCTGATGGAATTTCACTTTATCACTTGCCTGATGAGCCCGAAAGGAGGAAAGGCATAGGCAAACAGGTTCGTCCAGCCTAGGAGCATGGCATCCACCAAGTGAGTCAGTGGGTCTGGAACTGGCGAGCAGAACACTGGGAGATGATGGTTCTTGGAGGTAGCGAAGAGATCTATTATGGGAGTGCCCCACAAATTCCACAGATCTAGGTACACTTGTGGGTGCAGGGTCCACTCCGTAGGGAGAGTCTGGTTCCGATGGCTGAGTTGGTCCGCCAGAACGTTCAGCTTTCCCTGCACAAACCGAGGGAACAGGACCACCCTGTTGCTGTCCGCCCACAGAAGAAGGTCCCTCGCAGTTTTGAACAGGGAGAAGGAATGGGTACCTCCCTGTTTCCGAATGTAAGCTAGAGCAGTCGAGTTGTCAGCATGAACAGCAACTGCTTGGCCTGAGACGTGGGTCAAAAAGTACTGGAGAGCGAGGTGAATGGCCAACAGTTCCTTGGCGTTGATGTGGAGCTGCTTCTGTTCGTTCGACCAAACTCCTGACGTCCTGAGGTTGCCTAGATATGCTCCCCACCCAACATTAGATGCATCTGAGAACATCTGCAGAGATGGTTGTCTTGGGAGGAGATCTAGACCCTCCGAAAGTCTTTCTGGTGATTTCCACCAAAGAAGATGCCTCTTGACGTCGGGGGGAATGTTGAAGATCGTGGAGTCCATTTGAGTTCTTCTGTCCCAAGAGCCCTTGAGGAAAAACTGTAAGGGTCTCATGTGCAGACGGCCTAACTTCACGAATTGCTCCACTGACGACAGAGTTCCCAGGAGAGCCATCCACTGACGGGCGGAGCAACTGTCCAGGAGGAGTAACTTCTCCACCGTCTGAAGGCAGGAGGAAACCCTTTTGGGGGACAGAAAAGCCCGAAAAGCTAGACTGTCCAGAGTCATCCCCAAATAAAGAATCCTCTGCGAAGGAATTAAGCTCGACTTTTCTGTGTTGAACAGAATCCCTAAGTCTCGAGCTAACCTTAGGGTTCTGTGAAGGTCCTCCATGCAGCGGTCCCTTGATGATGAACGGAGTAGCCAGTCGTCGAGGTACAAGGAGATCCGAACTCCCTCCAGGTGGAGCCAATGACCTATCGGGGCGAGAATCCTGGTGAACACCTGCGGGGCTGACGACAGGCCAAAGCAGAGGGCCCGGAACTGGTAAATTTTGTCCTTGAAAACAAACCGAAGATACCTCCTGGAGTCTTGATGTACTGGAATGTGGAAACAGGCATCTTCCATGTCAAGGGTCACCATCCAATCCCCTCGAGTTAGAGCCTGAAGAACGGAGCGGTTCGTTTCCATGGAAAACTTGGTTTTCGCTAAGTACAGATTGAGAGCGCTTCGGGTTAGCCACAGCCCCCCAAAAGTCTTCGCCAGAATTTTTCAACTAATTTCAGCATGGGCCCACAAGAGAGGCTCCTGTCTGCAGGTATCTGGACAACTGGCTCATTCTTTCACCCTCTGCAACCCAGGCCGAGAAGGACAGAGACTTAATTTTAAGGATATGCAGGACTCTGGGGATTCTCAAACTTCAAGAAGTCGGATTTAGTTCTGACACAGAGAATCAAGTATTTGGGAATGATGATTGATACCTAGATTTTGAAGGCTTTCCCATCACAACAAAGGTTGGAGAAGCTTCCAGAAATTCCAAAAAGGTTCCTCTCCAAGCCCATACAACCAAAGAAGAATTGGCAGATTCTAATCGGGCACCTAGTGTCCCTGGAGAAATTGGTTCCAAGAGGCAGAGCTTGGACACGTTCCCTACAGTGAAGTTAAAAGAAGACAGCCAAAATCAAGAGAATACAGAAGAAATGACTGCGGTAGCAAAAGAAAACAGAAGAGATTTACAATGGTGGAGAAACCCAAAGGATTATCGTCAAGGAATGAAATTTGGCCCGTTAGCTCCGGAAATGCTAGTGTTCTCGGACGCAACCAGGACAGGTTGGGGAGCACACCTAAACGAAAAGTGTGTTTCGAGGACTTGGAGCAATACTAAACAAAAAGAACACAAATGTGCTAGAAATGAAGGCAGCCTGTTTAGCTCTGCAGTACTTCCAAGACGACCTGAAAGGGAAGTCGACAGTTTTGATGAGCAACAACACTTCGGTTGTCTCCTATTTGAACAAATGGGGATGATTTCCTGCTCATTAAACCAACTAGCTATCAAGACTCACTTATGGTCGGAACTAAAGGGCCTGATGCTAACTGCCAGATACATCCCAGGGAAGAACACCCTAGCAGACACCTTAAGCAGATCGAGACAGATTGTGGGGACAAGTGGTCCTTGCTTCAGTCAGTAGCGAACAGACTCCTCAGCTTGTGGCTGGGCCCCACAGTGGATCTGTTCACAACTTCAAGGAACCGCAAGTTACCCCTATACTGCTCCCCAGTTCCAGACAAAAAACATATTCCCTCCTTTCAGCCAAATCTGGAGGGTGGTCAACAGGTGCTTCGTTTCTCAGGGTCTCCGAATGACATTGGTAGCCCAAATGCAACCTCGAGCGGAATGGTATGCGGATCTCCTCCAAGACGTCTTCCCATAACGCTAGATCTACTAAAACAAGAGCACAGCGGAAGGATACATCAGTCAGTAGAATCACTTCAACTTCACAGCTGGAGACTATCGAGCAACTCCTCTGAAAGAAAGGCTTTTCTAGAAAGGATGCAAAGGTCATTGCTAGCTCGATTAGAGAATCCTCCCTCAAGCTATACGAAGGAAAATGGTCAGTCTTCTTGGACTGGTGCAGTAAGAGGGATCTACATCTCCTCAAAACAACTCTAAGATATGTAGTAGATTTCCTTCTTTCTGAGGAACGAGAAAAACCTCTCTGTCTTGGCTGTGAAGGGTTACAGATCGGCCCTCTCCAAAGTTTTTAAAGCTACAGATATTGATTTGGCATTATCCTGGGGGATCTTGGATATGATCAAGCACTTTGAGAAAAGTTGTTCTTGAAATATGAAACCACCTGATTGGGATATAACAAAAGTTTTATCTTCCTTGACCTTGTCCCCTTATGAACCCATCAGAACTTCTTCAGACAGGGACTTAACACTGAAAGCATCGTTTCTTTTACCTTTAGCATCTGCTAAAAGAGTTGGCGAGATTCATGCACTTTCTTAAAATGTAACCCACACCCATGGATGGACGGAAATGGCCTTCAATGAATTTCAAAAAATTATCAATCCCCAATTCAGATTACATTCTCCCCTGAATGCCCTTAATTTACCCTACACAAAACATTACCCTAGAACCACCCTAGGGGCCTGTGATTACCCTAAAATAGGGTAATTACCCTGAAAGTGGAAGCACTGAGCAGAATGGCAGTTTAATACAAATCACCTGACTGAGAAACGTTAACGAATGACCCTTTTCAGCTTTGCGTTGATAAGTCCAATGGCAGTTAAATATTATAAGTTTTCTGAATTATAAACTATGCATCATGAAATATCAAGCAACAATCAAGAATTTATTATCTGGTGTTCACACAAATAAAATACAGTGCACTGATAAGTTTTTCAACGACGATATGGAACTGACCACATCTTTACTGTGCATGCTCTGAACCGGTCTAGAAATGCATCTGATTGATAAAAGAGAAATAACATTAATGAAAATTTAAGCGAATGCTTAAAACCCCTCTAAAAACACTTAGAACTGCCCATTTTGATAGCTTAAACACAGAAAAACCCTGTAAAAA
Organism: Macrobrachium rosenbergii; assembly: GCF_040412425.1. Classification (NCBI taxonomy): domain Eukaryota; kingdom Metazoa; phylum Arthropoda; class Malacostraca; order Decapoda; family Palaemonidae; genus Macrobrachium; species Macrobrachium rosenbergii. Next base: position 19,361,674 of record NC_089746.1, read on the forward strand.
TGCTTATACCTGAATATTTTAATAGTTTTATCACAAAAAGTGCATTTATTCATGAAAATATGAAAATACAGTAATTAGTGAATATTTCTCAAATATATGAAAAATACCACGAATCGGCGAATTTTCCGCAGTTTACATCGTTTTCAATGAATGATGGCTAGATATGTCCCACAGAGAAACCCGAATCGGCGAATTTTCCGCGAATGATGGCTATATGTCCGAGAAACCGTCAATGCGTAAGTCCGAACGCTTGACAACGCGAATACGGGGGGTTCACTGTACATGATGAAAAATTGCAAAATATGCAAATTCCAGATCTGTGACACTTGTTTTGAGCGAAGTCGCACAGACTTTCTGAACACAGTTGCTATCCACTATACCAGTGAGAGAGTAACCAAAAGGTCTACAAAATCTTCTGAAAATTATAGTCCACAAATGAGATATCACTTCTGAATGCTCTGTTTGGGCGAGTGTGTTACATAATGCTTTCATTTAGGGTCGGTGTTAGTAAGAAAACGGGCTAATAATGGCCAAATTGGTGTATGACAAGGAAGATGAGACCAAATTGGTGTATGACAAGGAAGATGAGATCCAACTGGGAAGGAGACAACGCCCACCAGTTTATGACAAGATTGTTAGTAATTGTGTAGTTGGCCTCATTACATCTATCATTACGCATTAATGCTACGATTTTCACTATAAATTACAAGGTCTTTATTTTTTAATTTGTTCCTTCGTTACAGGGCCCACGTTAGCCTAGGCCTATACCTACTGGCTACTGGCCATTGATGAGGGCAGTATAAGTGAAGCGTATGAAAGTGACAGGGAAGGAAGGAGAAGAAAAAAAAAAAAAAAAAAAAAAAAAAAAAAAGAGGGCAGGAAGAAGACAACACAGAAGGGGAGAGGTGTGAGGAAAGAGGAATTGAGTTCCCAGATTTTGAGGGATAGTTCTCACTCAGAAGTTGAGGAGGATAGGAAGATTGAAAGTGGTAATACTAGTTATGGTAGTAGAGACGGTTTGAGTGAGGCACAGGGGAACGAGGCCAAAACAATGTTTCCGAGTGAGGTTCCCCGGATTGAGATATTTAACAACGGGAGGGGAAGAGACATACAGTATACGAGTTTTTTGATGAGCATGAGAAGTATTGTAGGCAAAAGTATGGAGAGAATGAATGTGTGTGGATGAAGCACCTGGGAGAGTTCTTGGATGGACGGTTGAAGATGTGCTATAGGAGTATGTGTGAGGGTGACTCTGGGTTTGAGTCCATGAAGGTTATTGTGGTTAGGCAGGTGAAGAGAGTGAAAGGGAGTGTTGTATACAAGAGGGATGATAGGTTCGAGGAGGCAAAGGCGAGGGCTGGAGAGGAAGTGGGCTTGTACGCTCATAGGTCAGAAGCATTGGCCAGAAGGAAGTACAGTATGGTGAAGAAGGAACTGAGGAAAATAAACACCTCATGTGTAAGTTCTTGGCCACCATCCATGAGAAGATTAGGGTAGTTTTTTAAATGAGAAAAAAAAAAAAAGATTGGAAGAGTGGTTAGGAAAGAGCTTAAATTGGGAGGATGTTTTAGAGATCCTAGAAGACCTGAGAGTAGATGAGGATGAACCAAAGGAGATGTACGTTGGGTCCAAGGTGGTAAAGGAAGGACATTTATATAAGGACGCTTTGGTGGGTGAGGAACTGTGATGAAAGCCTTGTTGGAGGAGTGTAGGAGAGATCAGGTGGAAAGAGGAAGAATGTGCAAGAATGTGGGGAATACAGGCAGTCCCCAGTTATCAGCGGCCTCGGTTATTGGCTATCTGGTTTTACGGTGCTTGTCAAGCAATGACGATAACCAGATTTTCGACACAGATTCCCGGTTGTCGGTACCAATCTCCGGACGTCGGCGAAGATCCTTGGTTATTGGCAGCACTGATCCCCGGTTGTCAGCGCCGATAACCAAGGACCGGAGCTATTATCGCCGATTTTTGGTTGTCAGCGATTTTCGGTTATCATCACACTGTCGGGAACGGAACCCTGCCGATAACCGGGGACTGACTGTATATAATTAGTCCTATCAGTGCTAACAACCTCATCCTAGGTGTGCTAACAACCTCATCCTAGTGCTGATGACAGCAGAAATCGCATACGTAGCAAAGATTAACATTTACCAAAACCATCTTTCGGCTAACACATGCTACAAGACAAGTGTGAAAAACGGAGAGGCAGGCGATGGAGGGCACAGAACCACATCGGCCCGAGAAATGACCCAGTTCCCTGGACAGACAGGTGAGGGCACTGACACCTTGCCTCTATAAGGGAATGCAAAAATGATCGCACACTATGGGGGCACCTGGACAGGTTCCCCAACCAATTCAGACAAACCTTGTACTAGCCAAAATATGTTTAATGTCCTGTTCTATATTCCCAATGAGCTTTTCCTGAACAGAAAGGGAAGCGGAAGGCAGAGCTCAAGACTCAGTACTAACTTAAGCATTAGCAAAGGAAAAGCCTGGACTGAGTACGAATACCTATAGACGAAGGACCTGGAGAAGGGAGAAACGACAGGGTGATAACCTAACCTAATTGCTTTCATAATCCATCAGCTTCCCTTCTCTTCCTCTAATAACAAACTTCAGAAAGTCTTCGAAAATCCCTACTTCATGTCTATTTTAAAGATCACGATTCATACCACTGCAGCTGGCGTAAACCGTATCTCCCCTAAAAAAAATGAAAAAAAACTGCTAAAACAGTAATCATTCTTACAGAACCCGACACCCTTAGCTTTGATTCCAGTGGAGGCATCCTAGTAAAAATAAATGTACAGTACCGTGATAGCAGCAAACAGCCATGAAATACCAATAAGAACCTATACACAATGGCAAAAAGGACTTCTGAATGGGCTAAAACATTTTGTACATGCAACTTACCCGTCAGATATATACTTAGCTTAGTCTCCGACGTTCCCGACAGAAATTCAAATTTCGCGGCACACGTGACAGGTAGGTCAGGTGATCTACCATACCCGCCGCTGGGTGGCAGGAATAGGAACCATTCCCGTTTTCTAATCAGATTTTCTCTGTCGCTGGTTCCGGCAACATCTGTTGTTGGTTCCTCCTGCTTAGATTTTCATTTTTCGCTTGCTGAGGATTATTTTGGACTGACCTTTGGTGACGTATTGGATCTTTGGCTTGGCATACGCTTTTTGTGGTTTGATTTTGATTTTGGCTTTGGATTTTCTGTAAGAATGTCTGATCAGAGTGTTGCACCAGTGTTTCGTGTGTGTGTTAAGTCTGATTGTAAGGTGAGACTATCGAAAGCTTCGGTAGATCCTCATACTGTGTGTTCGAGGTGTAGGGGGAATGATTGCTCGATTGATAACACTTGTGTTGAATGCGAGAATCTCACTGATCTGGAATGGAAGGCTTTGAGCTCTTATGTACGCAAGCTGGAGAAGGATAGAGTTAGGAGCTCGAGTAGGTCTCTTTCTAAAGATGTAGAATTAGAACCTAACACTCTTCCAGATTCGCCTGTCACTCCTGTTGTTCCAGCTCCTTCACCCTTCGTCGAACCTGTGGATTCGTCGTCGGAGATGGCTGCCATGAAAGCCACGATCCGCAAGATGCAGTTGCAGATGCATGCTTTGGAGGAGAAGAAAGGAAAACGTGATGGTGGTGTGTGTAGTGTCCCCAGTGTAGTGGAGGGGGCGTCTGACCGGCTCCGCATCGCTCCTAGGCCTAGACCTCTTCCAAACTCCCAGACCCAGTGGAGGAGGAATGTCGACAGCCGCAAGGGGGATGAAGAGCATTCCCAACGGTCAGGCGTCCCTTCGGCAGCGCCTGTTGACGCGTCCCAGGCTGCCTTAGATCGCCGTAGGAAAGGGATCTTGAAGAAGTGTTTCTCGTCTTCTGCTTCCTCTTCGCCCAAGCGTGGTTGGAGTTCGGCCGAGGAGTCGCGCCCTTTGAAGAGGACTTGGAAGGCCCCGAGAGGAGACGCATTGGATTCCAGCCCTGAACGCTTCCCTGAGGGTTCTCCCGTTGCGAAGAAGAGAACTCAAAGATCTCCCTCCTCTTCTTCGGGGGGTCAGGAGTCCACCAAGCAGATCCTGGTTGGCCTCCAGGCTCAGCTCGCTGCGCTTGCTAGCTCTCTGACCAAGAGCTCTTCTCGTAGGAAGGATGTCTCTCTGCCTGTCAAGTCCTCCAAGAAACACCTTTCTCCCAGCAAGTTTCCTTCTGTGAAGCGCTCTTCTCCAGTTAAGCGCCCTTCCAGTAGCAGGCGCTCCTCTCCTTCCAGGGGCTCCTCTCCTTGCAGGCGCTCTTCATCAGCTGGTAGCGCCTCTCCTCCCAGGCGCTCGCGCCCTCGTCGTCGTCGGTCTTCTCCTGTTGGAGATGATCTCTCTCCTGTGAAACGCTCTTCACGCAAGCCTCATTCGTCGTCTCGTAGAAGCTCCTCCCCAGCCACCCTCCCTTCTGGTAGGCTCCCCTCTCCTAGTAGGGGCTCCTCTACCATTCGAGCCTCTTCTCCTGTCAGGCGCCAGTCTTCTAGCAGGCGCTTTTCCCCGGATCGACGCTCTTCAGTGGACAAAGGCGCCTCTCCTTCTAGGCGCTCTTCTTCTGGCAAGTGCCCTTCAGCTTCCAAACGTTCTCCTCCTCCTGCAGGCCTGGAAGTTTTATCGGAGGACGAATCCCCCAAGGATATTAATGTTTCGGATTACAAGAGGTTAACAGCTTTGCTTGTTCAGGAGTATGGAGAATCCCTCAAGCCTGCTTCTCCTCCTTCTCCTGGCTCCATGCTTTCGAGCACCAAGGCCTCTAACTCATCCTCCTTGGTTAAGATGTGTCCGACTATCTCGATGAAGAAGGCACTTAAGGGCTTCGGAGAGTGGCTCTCTTCGAAGAAGGATGCCGGCAAGACTGTCTTCTCCTTGCCTCCCTCCAGGCTTTCAGGCAGAGCGGGAATGTGGTACGAGACAAAGGAACCGATGGGGTTAGCTCTCCCCTCATCGGCTGGATCAGACTTCTCTTCTTTGGTGGATTCTTCGAGAAGGCTCTCGCTTAATTCGGCCAAGGCTTCTTGGGGATTATGTGAGTTGGATCATTTCCTCAAGGGCCTTTTCCGTGTTCTCGAAGTTTTTAACTTTATGGACTGGTCTCTAGGGGCCTTAGCGAAGAGGAGTCTTGAAGAGGACTTGGTCAGCATGGAGGACCTCAGCAGCGTGTTGTCTTGCTTAGACAAGGCTGTCAAGGACGGCTCTATGGAGATCGCTTCCCTGTTTGGTACTGGCTTACTTAAGAAGAGATCCATGTTCAGTGCTTTTCTCTCCAAATCTGTTTCTCCTCTCCAGAGGTCCTCCCTCTTGTACGCTCCTCTGTCAAGCCATCTTTTCCCGCAGGAGACGGTTAAAGAAGTGTCTCGTTCGTTGTCGGAGAAAGCGTCTCAGGATCTGCTGGCGCAATCTTCTAAAAGGATGAGACCTGCAGCTCCCCTTGCAAAGAAGGAGAAGGCCCCCTTTCAGGAGCCCTTTCGAGGATCCAGGTCTATCAGGAGGCGTAGACCTGAAAGAAGAACAAGACCTTCAGGACTCCCAGCTAGGAAGTCCAAATGAGAAACAAGTCCTCCAGACGCCTGTGGGTGCCAGACTTCTGAACTTCGCTGAAGCCTGGGCACAAAAGGGGGTGGACGAATGGTCCCTCTCTATCCTGAGGAAGGGTTACCTCATTCCCTTCAACTCGAAACCTCCCTTGACAACAACTCCAGGGGAGTTATCGGCAAGATACAAGGATCCTGTACGAAGGCAAGCCCTTCTGCTAGCCGTCGATCAAATGCTAGCAAAAGCTGCCATAGAACCGGTGCAAGATCTTCATTCCCCGGGGTTTTACAATCGGCTTTTTCTAGTGCCAAAAACTTCAGGGGGGTGGAGACCGGTGTTGGACGTGAGCTCCCTGAACGCGTATGTCATCAAGAAGTAGTTCTCGATGGAGACGACATCCTCTCTTCTGTCGTCTCTTCGTCAAGGAGATTGGATGGTGTCCCTGGACCTTCAGGATGCATACTTCCACGTACCCATCCATCCCTCCTCCAGGAAGTTCCTAAGGTTCATGGTGAACGGAAGAACCTTCCAGTTCAGGGCTCTGTGCTTCGGACTTTCCACAGCCCCCCAAGTGTTCACAACCATTCTCAGGAATGTGGCTCATTGGTTACATTTAGAAGGTGTAAGGATTTCCTTGTATCTCGACGATTGGCTGATTCGTGCCAATTCGAGAAACCGTTGTCTGGAGGACCTTTCTCATACCTTAAGACTGGTACAGTCTCTAGGACTTCTTGTGAACCTCGAGAAGTCTCAGATGATTCCTCAGCAGGAAATTGTCTACCTGGGGATTCTGATGGATTCTCGGGGTTTTCAAGCGTTTCCATCCCTGGAAAGAAGGGAACGCTGCCTACAAAAGGTGACAGACTTTCTAGAGAAAGACAGATGTTCTGCAAGGGAATGGATGAGTCTGCTGGGGACCATTTCCTCGCTGGAACAGTTCGTTTCTCTAGGAAGGCTTCACCTAAGACCTCTGCAGTTCTTCCTGAACGAATCTTGGGATCGGAAGTCCCAAGCGTTGTCAGACTCCTTTCTGATTTCGGACCAAGTAAAAGAACATCTCCGTTGGTGGTTAGACCCCCAGAAACTGGGTCTAGGAATCCCTCTTCAACCGCCGAACCCTCGACTAGTGTTGTTCTCAGACGCATCGGAGTCGGGTTGGGGAGCAACACTAGGCTTGGAAGAAGTGTCAGGCACCTGGGAAGCAGAACAGAGGTCCTGGCACATCAACAAGAAGGAACTAGTAGCCATACATCTAGCCCTCGTCCGCTTTGAACGGCTAGTCAAGGGGTCGGTAGTCCTTGTAAATTCCGACAACACCACAGCCCTGGCTTATATCAGAAAGCAAGGAGGGACTCACTCCTTCTCCCTTTACGTCGCAGCAAGGAGCCTTCTGATGTGGGCGGAGGAGAGGAACATCGTTCTCCTCACCAGGTTCGTTCAGGGAGAAAGGAATGTGAGAGCGGATCTGCTCAGCAGGAAAGACTAGGTGCTTCCCACGGAATGGTCTCTGCATCCAGAGATTTGCGAAAGGCTGTGGTTCCTGTAGGGGAGACCCCATATCGACCTCTTCGCCACACATTGGAACAAGAGATTGGAGAACTACTGCTCCCCGATCGCGGACCCCAGAGCAGTAGCAATAGACGGCCTTCTCCTAAATTGGGAAGGTCTAGACGGGTATGCCTTTCCCCCGTTCAAGATTCTAGGGGAGGTGATAAGAAAGTTCGCTTCCTCAAAGGGCACCAAACTCACCCTGATCGCTCCCTTTTGGCCATCTCGAGACTGGTTCACCAGAGGTACTGGAATGGATGATAGACTTCCCCAGGTCGCTCCCTCTCAGGAGCGATCTTCTCAAACAGCCCCACTTCGACAGATATCACAAGAACCTCCCGCTCTCAACCTAACTGCCTTCAGACTGTCGAAGGACTGGTTAGAGTGAAGGGATTTTCATGAGCAAGAAGGCTGTGAAGGCTATCGCCAGAGCCAGAAGATCCTCTACCTTGCGCCTCTACCAGTCGAAGTGGGAAGTCTTTAGGAGATGGTGCCGAGCTCAGAAAGTGTCCTCTTCCAGTACCTCTGTAATGGATATCGCAGATTTCCTTATTTATCTAAGAGAACAGTGTAATCTGGTGGTTTCCACCATCAAGGGATATAGAAGCATGCTTTCCTCAGTTTTTAGACACAGAGGTCTTAACATCTCTGAAAATAAGGACCTTCACGACCTTATAAGGTCTTTCGAGACGTCTAAAAACAAGTCCCCTAGACCTCCCAGCTGGAATTTGGACGTGGTCTTAAAATTCTTAATGTCCGATAAATTTGAGCCTCCTCGATCTGCCTCTTTCAGGGATCTAACCAGGAAATCGTTGTTTCTTTTTGCTCTTGCATCTGCTAAAAGATTGAGCGAATTACAGGCTTTGGAAGGTTCTGTCGGCTTTAAAAAGGACTCTGCAATCTGCTCCTTTAAGCCCCTCTTTTTAGCAAAGAATGAGAACCCTTCCAAACCTTGGCCTAGGAGTTTTGAGGTCAAAGGACTCTCCACTATATCAGGACAAGAGCTGGAGCACACTCTCTGTCCAGTAAGAGGCCTTAGATGTTATCTGGAGAGAAAGAAACAGCTCGGGGGCAATACTGAAAGTCTTTGGTGCTCAGTCAAGGATCCTTCAAGAACTATTTCTAAGAACGCCCAGGCTTTCTTCATTAGAGATGTTATCAATGGGGCGCATCTTTCTTGCAAGGACGAGCACTTACAGCTCCTGAGAGTGAATGCTCATGAGGTGAGAGCCATAGCTACTTCTCTGGCTTTTCACAAGTCTTGGTCCCTCCAGTCTATTGTGGACTCTACGTACTGGAGATGTAACTCAGTGTTTGCTTCTCATTATTTGAGAGATGTTCGTGTTACGTATGAGAAGTTCTTCTCTCTAGGAGCTTACGTATCCGCGGATTCGGTGCTGGGTCAAGGAGCTGAAGCTAATCCTTTTTAGTCTAACTAGTTAGTTGTTCTTTTAATGCGTGGTTGTGTTTTTACGGTCGGCTGGAAGAGAGTGTTGGAGATACTCTCTCTTTCATCTCGTATCACTAACAAGGTTAGGCTTGGTCAGGTGGTCGGGTTTGGTTATTAGCTCCTTGTAGTTTATTATTATTACCTAGCTCTGTCATGTAAGAGGGATAGCCCCCATTGATATGATTCAGGTAGAGGGCTCCGTCATGTAAGTGGGTTAATCCCCATTGACACGATCCATAACAGGCTCTGTTATGTAAGTGGGTCTTCCCCCATTGACACGATCCAGAAGGGCTGTCAGTCTTAGGTCACTTCCTCGCTGAAGCTCTTGAGGCAAGCAGACTCATAGACAGTATCCATGAAGTCTTCTGCCCAATCAGGTAAGAACCATGGTTTTTTGTTTATCCTACAACATATGTTGTTTCCCGTTTTTTAGTTATTAGCTGTCTCTTGCCCTCCTCCAAGGGTGCCAATCAGCTAAGTATATATCTGACAGGTAAGTTGCATGTACAAAAATGATATTTTTATGATAAAATAAAGTTTTGTACATACTTACCCGGCAGATATATACGATTATGGCCCTCCCAGCCTCCCCTCAGGAGACAGGTGGAAGAGAAAATCTGATTAGAAAACGGGAATGGTTCCTATTCCCGCCACCCAGCGGCGGGTATGGTAGATCACCTGACCTACCTGTCGCGTGTGGCGCAAAATCTGAATTTCTGTCGGGAACGTTGGAGACTAAGCTAAGTATATATCTGCCGGGTAAGTATGTACAAAACTTTATTTTATCATAAAAATATCATTTTGAAACACACCTGGTGGAGAACAGGCATACTAGACAGTCATCCAAGCAGCCATTCGATCTTTTGTTTGAATGCTGACTCACTTATCAGCGTGGAGATATAAGCTAACTTTAACAGTAGGTAAGATTCATCCCAAATAATTACCTATTGTGTGAAGGTTAATGGCTCAGGTTTTATGCAAAAAAACTATTCCTAGCTACACTGACAACCACAAATTCAATAAAACTTATTCTGATCCATGAATTACTTGCTATGTTTGTATGCCATGAACAATATGAAACGCAGGGTAACCTACAACATCTGAGTATGTACATACTAGTTATAACTGCACATTCTGAAAAATGGTGAATTACTGCACCTGCAAATGATTAACCAATGTACGTGGTAAAATGCCCTAACCCATAGCAGACCACCCCATGCAAAAAGTCAGTGTATCCCTGGCTACCTACTAAATATTACGATAAAACTACAGTAGACCTATGGGAAATTTCAAAATACAATGTCCCGAAATACCTTACAACTAATTTTCACCTGCTAAACTAATATAAAATTCTACATACACTACTGAACTACGAATGCTAATATCAAACAAGTGAAGTACGCAAAATACTGAGTATCCTGAAAGCCTGGCTACCCAATAGCCTAGAAACTGCTTATCTTCAGGAAAATTAACTTTACAATATACCCAGACTACTAATAACACTACAGCCTAATGAATACAGGGTTACCTGATGGCTGTACCTAATTTTTAAATTAAGGTTTTATGCATAATAAAACATATTGGGCTACCAGCCTAATACAAGAATAAGTTAGCAAATGATATCTGCGATACAAAGTTTCCTGAAAAGTACAGCTGTTTCATATATAACAGTAACCTTAAAATTTGAAAATACTATATAACCAGAAAACAGAGCTACTGTATGGAAGATACCAGTAATTAGAAAATGAATCCTAAAACATTTAGTAAAAACAAGAGTTCTGTATTGTTCACAAAAATATGAGCAATTTGATATGAACCTTGATAAATTTAAGTAAAAACCTGAACACACTAATCCTTAAATAATTAAAAGCAATTTGATATGAACCTTCATCAGTTTGGGTAAAAACCTGAACGTACTGAATAGGCTGATCCTATAAATAATTTCAAAAACTTACTCTGAACAACAACATGATGGCTGCTATTGCAGAGATTTAAAATTTCATAAACTATCCAAGGAGAAATTGGTAAAACAGTTTTAAACTATTTTGAAACGAGTGACATAAAATGGTTACGTAAAGAACTGTGTATACATTCAGCCAAAGTGGACCACCTCATGTGCCAAGAGTTACTTTGAAATTACAAAATTGCAAAAAGCAATTTTGAGCTCCTAACTTGTACACTATCATGAGGCACTATGACCCAGACAACAAACTTGAGCACTACCAAAAAATGAACCCTAATGTCAGTTGTTAAGTGTGAAAGCTGGTTAACTATCATCTATATTAAAGAACCTTGGCCTAAACAGCTTATAGTAATGTAAACCTTAATGACACTTAATTTGGGATTTATGTTCTCCACAGTACAATATTCTATTTAACACTCAGATTTTCAAGTGGTAGGTAATTTCTTCGTAAGGTACTCTTGCCAGATTTGACTTTGGTGACCTGAAATTATATGCAACAAGTTAACTAAGTCATGGAAAATTTAGATTTTGTCCTACAGTACATGTATTTTAAAAGGAACAAACAGGACAAGTAATTTTGATTAGGTATGATTAACATCTTATTCTAGTTATCTTTATGAAATCCTAAGTGCTAGCTTATACCAACAGTTTAATGTATGTACTAAAAATTTGACTACCAACTTCAATCAGCAAAATTGTTGTCTGTGTGAATTAGATTACTTAGGTCTGGCTATCCTATTTAAGAACATTTCAGTTAAATTAAAACTTGAAAAAATGTTCCAACTTCTGATTCGTGCCTTGCGGTATTCTCTTACTTTGCTCATTTTCACTAAGGCTGTTCTCACAAGCCTGTTTCTAACCTTTTTAAATACTATACTATATTTCATGTACTACACCAGAACTCAACTAAACTTCCTCACTTCAAAGGTAATTCCCACAAAAACTCATTTCATGACATTAAACACCTACCCTGAAGTCAAACACAGCTTATTTTAAAAACTCTTCAAAAAGTACTTTTGCTTACAATGCAAAGGACAATTATCCAAGAGGCACAGAGAACATCTTTACCATTATATGAATGTCTTGATTTATCATTGATAACCCCCCGACATTTCCACAAACTGCAGTAGCAACCAATGACAAATTACCTGCAGTACAAATTTAAGTGCTAGAAGCAGCTTTTTAGTGCAAATAATTTCTTTGTCAGTGGACAACTATTTCACACTACCAGCTAGTGACCCAAGTTTGATGCCACAAAAGAATTATGCCTATGGCTCACTTAACTGGAAAATGCATTTTACCCTTGTTGACCTACGCAATAAAATGGGCACCCAGTTGGTTGCAACCTTTGTTGAACGCAGTATGAATTAGCCCATTCGCAAAAACTTTCCAAGAACCAGAAGTTAACACACCTGAAGCAAACTGCTTTGAGAAAAAAGGGTTACAGCCAAAGGAATTATTTGGACCTTAAGACAGCTTCCCAAAATTATACAATTTGAACAATTTTAATACTTGACAGCCTCCAAAAATACTTAATTTCAATGATCTTTCAAGATGCAAAGATTTTTCTATAAAGTGAATGCCTAACAATATACTTTAGTTCATTTAGCAATTTAAATTACTGGTTACTTTAGCAAAGTGCCTGTTGTAAAGACTACTGAAGGGGGTATTGCAGGTATCATCCTTAAAATTTACAAGTTTTTGTTGAACCTAAAATATTTCAATGTAAAATTTTAATCTGCAAAATGATATTTTAATGATAAAATAAGGTTTGTTCATACTTACCTGGCAGATATATATATAGCTGTATTCTCCGAAGGTCCGACAGAATTTCAAATTTCATGCACACGCAGTGGCCGGTCAGGTGGTTAGTACCCATTCCCGCGCTGGGAGGCGGGTATCAGGAACCATTCCCATTTTCTATTCAGATTTTCATAGTGCCGTTGTCTCCTGAGGGGAGGAGGGTGGGCACTATGAATATATATCTGCCAGGTAAGTATGAACAAACCTTATTTTATCATTAAAATATCATTTTGTTCATGAAACTTACCTGTCAGATATATATATAGCTGAATCGCACCATTGGAGGTGGGCAGAGACAGCATAGGATTGAGAAACAAAACAATGTAGATGATTACACATCTTGGTTCCTTACCTTTAGCATAGCTGACTTCGTGATTACTGTCACCCAAGTCTGCGTCTGCTTTACTGGAGTTTCCAACGAGGTAGAGACCTATATGGTTGGAGAGTTCCAGATGATCTGTCAACGGGACGTGACCACTATGTGACCAGATCATAGCCCTCAAGAAGGAAGCAAAGAGACAAAAATAACCACCTGGCCTACCAAACATCGTGACTAGTTAAAAACTAAGGAAAAGGGAAGACTGCCCCACAGTCTACCCCACAACCATAAAAACACAACCAAAAATTTTTAAAACTATTCCTAACCATACATTACAGGATAGGATGGGTACTGCCTCCTTCTCCCAAGATCGTACCAGCCGAAACGTAAGGTCCCAATGAACAGCAAGACTCATACACTGTTCTTACGTCCTTTAGGTAATGAGAGGCGAACACAGAATGACTTCTCCAATAGGTGGCATTCATAATATCGTTCAGAGCCATGTTCTTTTGAAAGGCTACTGACGTTGCAACAGCCCGAACCTCATGCGCTTTAACTTTCAAAAGTTCAAGTCACTCTCCTGACAACTTTTATGCGCTTCTTGAATGGTGGACCTCAAGAAGAAAGCCAGAGCATTCTTTGACATGGGGACGTCAGGTCTTCTCACCGAAAGCACCATAACCTATCCGCAAGACCTCTTGACTCTTTCGTCTTGTCCAAGTAGAACTTTAGAGCCCGAACAGGGCATAGCAATCTTTCTGGTTCCTGACCCAGAATACCCGCCAAACCTTTCAATTCAAAGGACTTGGGCCAGGGGTGAGACGGGTTCTCATTCTTGGCAAGAAACGACGGTTGAAGAGAGCACACCGCATCGTTATCCTTTAAAACCAATTAACTTAGATATTGCATGAATCTCACTGATTCTCTTTGCAGTAGCGAGAGCAACTAAAAATAACGCCTTCTTTGTTACGTCCCTCAAAGAAGCAGCATGAAGGGGTTCAAAGGGGCTTTGCATCAGGAACTTAAGAACTACGTCCAAATTCCAAGACGGAACCAAAAAACTGATGCACCTTAGTCGTCTCGAACGACCTAATGAGGTCATGCAGGTCCGTATTGTTGGCGATATCTATTCCTCTGTGCCGAAAGACCGCCGACAACATACTCTTATATCCCTTAATAGTGGAGACTGCCAGCTTCAGAACTTCCCAAGAAAAAGAAGGAAGTCTGCAATCTGGCTCACAGTGGTCGAGGAAGAGGAAATCCCTCTGCGTTTACACCACTGTCGAAATACGCCCACTTCGACTGGTAAACCGCGATCGAAGATGTTCTCCTGGCTCTCGCGATCGCTCTTGCCACCTGCTTGAAAAACCTCTCGCTCTCGCCAGCATTTCGATAGTCTGAACGCAGTCAGACCGAGAGCGGAGAGGTTTTGATGGTATCGTTCAAGTGGGGCTGTCTGAGTAGATCTGGACGAAGAGGCAACACCCTTGGAAAGTCTACCAGAAGCGACATTACCTCCGGGAACCACTCCTTGTAAGGCCAATACGGAGCGATCAGAGTCATCCTTGTGTCTTGCGACGACGCTAACTTCCTGACCACTTCTCCCAGGATCTTGAAGGGAGGGAAAGCGTATAGGTCCAGACGACCAGTCCCAAAGAAGGGCGTCTATTGATACTGCTCCTGGATCCAGGACAGGAGAGCAGTAGAGCGGAAGCCTGTTGTTCTTTTCGATGTTGCAAACAGGTCTACTAAGGGTCGACCCCATAAACCCCAGTTTTTGACACACCTCCTGGTTCAGAGTCCACTTGTCGGGAGCAGTTGATGACGACGACTTAGCAGGTCCGCTCTCACGTTCTGAACGCCTGCTACAAACCTCGTCAGGATCGTAACGCTCCTGGAACTCGCCCACAACAGGATCTCTTTCGCAAGGACGAACAGGAACGAGAATGAGTGCCTCCTGCTTTTTCAGGTAAGCTAGAGCTGTGGTATTGTCCGCGTTTACCTGGACTGTGCGACCGACACTTGATCTTCGAAGAATCGAAGGGCTAGAAGAATCGCCCTAATTCTTTCATATTGATATGCCAGGTCACCTGTTCCCCTCTCCAGGTGCCTGACACTTCTCTTTCCCCAGTGTTGCTCCCCACCCCGACATTGACGCTGGCCGGAGAACAACACTAGGTCGGGGTTCGGAAGGCTGAGGGACACGCCTTCTGAAAGCTTCGAGGGATCCAACCACCACCTGAGATGCTCCTTCACCTCGAGGGAAAGTTTGAGAGACAACTCGAGATTTTCCTTGTCTTCCCAGTTGTCTTGCAGGAAGAACTGAAGAGGCCTGAGATGTAGTCTCCCTAGGGAAACAAACTTTTCCAGTGAGGAAATGGTCCCCAGCAGACTCATCCACTCCCTCACCGAACATGTTTCTTTCCCTAGGAAGGCTAGGACTTTTCCAGAGCACAGCTGTTGACGTTCGGGACGGAAAAGCCCGAAAAACCACTGAGTCCATCTGAATCCCCAGATACACGATGGACTGTGTTGGGGTCAGGTGTGACTTTTCGAAGTTGACCAGCAGGCCGAGTTCTTTCGTCAGGTTCAAAGTTGCTTGTAGATCCTCCAGACACCTCTCCCTCGATGACGCCGAATCAGCCAGTCGTCCAAGTAGAGCGACACACGTTGCCTGTCAGATGCAGCCACCTCGCTACATTCCTCATGATGACGGTGAAAATCATGGGAGCTGTGGACAGGCCAAAGCAAAGAGCTCTGAATTGATACACCTTTCCCCTCAAGACGAACCTCAGGAACTTCCTTGACTGAGGATGTATCGGGCACGGAAAGTACGCCGCCCTGAAGGTCGAGGGATACCATCCAATCCCCTGGTCTTAAGGCTCCTAGAACAGACTGAGCCGTCTCCATCTTGAAAGTTTCTTTCACGACGAAGCGGTTCAGGCTGCTGACATCCAGCACAGGTCTCCAACTTCCCGACTGTTTCGGGACCAGGAACAGCCTGTTGTAGAAGCCCGGGGAATCCAGGTCTAAGACCTGTTCTACTGCTCTCTTGACGAGCATTTGCCGCAGCAGGTCGTACAGGATCTCTTGTTTCTCTGGACCGTACGACGGAGAGAGGTCCAAGGGCGAAAGGCTTAAGGGAGGGGAGAAAGGAAAGGGATCTTGTATCCTTTCTCTAAAACCGAAAGGGACCAACTGTCTGCCCCTCTCACTTTCCAGGCCTCGGAAAACGCAAAGAAGCCTGGCACCCACCGGTATCTGGAGGAGAATCACATCACTTCTTGCCCCTACCTCTAGCAAGGGCTTTTCCTCTCGAGAGGTTCTTTCCTCGGGAAGAAGGCTTTGAAGATGATCCGGCACGAAAGGGCTTCTTCATCTTGGGTGAATGCTGACGGGTTGACGCTGTCGAGGTCACGGAACCGCAGGGCGCTTCGATGACTGAGCCAACAGGTCCTGTGTGGTCTTCTCTGCAAGCTTGCAGCGATGTCCTTTACCATCGAAGCCGGGAAAAGATGACTAGAAAGGGGAGCAAACAACAGTTCTCCTTTCTGTGCCAAGGAGACGGACTTCGTGGCGAAAACCGCAGAAGAGTGACCTCTTCTTGAGCACTCCAGTCGCAAAGTGCGAGGCCAATTCGTCAGAACCATCTCGGACCGCCTTGTCCATGCAAGACAAGATGCTCAAAAGGTCCGACAAGGAGATCGAGTCCTGACTCCGCGACTTAAGGTCCAAAGCTCCAAGGCACCAGTCAAGGAAGTTGAAAACTTCTAGCGTCTTGAAAAGGCCCTTCAAAAGATGGTCCATCTCCGTAAGAGTCCAGGGAACCTTGGCCGTCGACAGATGAGACCTCCTACTCGAATCAACGAGAGAGGCGAAGTCTCCCTTAGATGAGGAAGGAAGACGTAAGCCTAGTTCTTCTCCGGTCTCATACCACATCGCCGCTTTTGCGAGAGTCTTGAAGGGGGAAGGGCGAAAGAAGACTTTCCTTGAGCTTTGCGGGAGTCCATCCACAAATGGACTTTCTTGAAGGCCCGCTTAGTGGAAAGCGATTTAGTCATCTTCAGAAATCCCGGGGCTTTCCTAGACTTAGTCAAAGTCAGTTGAGAAGGAGGAGAGAGAGGTACTGCCGGCAGAAACTTGTCGGGAAACAATTCCTTCAAAAGCTTGACGAGAATCTGGTAGTCCGACGACGAGGACTGATCCTTAATCTCATCTTCAGACTCGAGACCTTGAGTCTATCTCCAACATCGGGCGGGAAGAGCAGAGAGAAGTTGGAGAGGAAACACGCCGCAGGGACCTCTGCTTGGAAGAGGAACTGGCGTGCAAAGCAGCAGGAGAACCAGGAACCACACGAGAGACGACAGCAACGGCAGGTGGAGCGTCTTGAAGGGAGTCAAAAACGTCTATCGGGCGCCACGCCTGGCAGCATGACGAGCTTCTTGAGCGTCCAATCGAGCGTCACGCCTGGCAGTATGATTTAACGTCTGGATCGTCCCTCAGAGCGCCACGTCTGGCAGCATGACGAACGCCAGGAGCCTGACGAGCGTCATCAACAAAGGGTGAACGTGACGTCTAGAACGAGAAGGGAGGGGAGGACGTCCTGGGGTGACGCCAAGACGGTCCTCCCAACACCCTCCGGGACGAGAGTCTAGGGTTCCTTCCACGACGAGCAGGCGAAGCAGACGGGGTGACGAACGAGGAGCAGGAGAAGGAGAGAACGCCTAGATCTCTTCACTGGAAGTCTAACATCCTTCCGACGAGTACGGGACCTGGACTCTCTGCAATGAATGAGGAGAGTTGCTGCTGCATGGAGGCAATAAGGGTCCTCGTTGGTGACGCCTCTCTCTGGAGGATTACGTAACCTGGAGGCAGAAGGACGAGGGGACGTCCTAATCCTCTTCTCTTGAGGAGGGAGAGCTCTTGGGCGCTCAAACACGTCTTCTTCGGATGACGCCCTGTACTTCTTTTGGGGGGGAACGTGATCCACAAACTCTGGCGAGGAGCACAGAGTAGGAGAGAGAGGACGTGAAGCGTCCTCCTCCCTAAAGCTTCTCTTAAGAGGGCGAGAGTCTACCTGACGGTTCCAACCCCTGCGTGGGGAGGACGTGTCAGAAGACGAGAAGCAGTCCTTCAGGACACGAGCACGAGTTCGCGCCTGGGCAGCCTGGGAAACGTCTTCAGGACCTGCCGAAGGGACGCCAGACTGGTGGGGGTTCCCCGTCACCCTCCTTCGGCTTTCGACATGCTCTCTCCCTGAGTCCTGGGAGTCCAGCAGAGGTCCAGGCCTAGAGGCATGATGGGGCCGGTCTGACGCCCCCTCCACTACACTGGGGGCACTAGTCACTTCACAACACTTTTCTTGGAGAGCTGACACCTTAGATTCTAATGCACGAATCGATTCCATCATGGCGGAAAGCATATTAGTCTCCACTGGCACGATCTCAGGGCTGGAGACAAAACCACAGGGTTAGGTTCTAAAGGTACAGGGAGTTAGGGGCCAGACATCAACACTCCCAAAAAGAGAAGCACTCCTGGAGGAAGACCTCCTCAGTCGATCACGCCCAACTTCCTCACATATTTATCATACGCTCCATTCATTTTCAGACAAAGAAGCACATTCATCACACCTATCATTCAACATGCATATATGCTTCCTACAGTTAGAACATACAGTGTGAGGGTCAACCGCAGCTTTCGGCAACCTCACCTTACACTCAGACATCACACACGCACGGTAACTAGCAGAGCTAGACCCAGACATAATGATAGTCTAATTCAAAACCAAAGAAAAGTCAAAAAAGCGTGATGCCGATCTACCGATCCAAAGTCAAAATACCAAAAGACAATCAGATACTTAAGAAAAAGCAAATCCTATGACGGAGGTGCAGACAACAGTTGTTGACAACACCGGCGACAGAGAAAATCTGAATAGAAAATGGGAATGGTTCCTGATACCCGCCTCCCAGCGGCGGGAATGGGTACTAACCACCTGACCGGCCACTGCGTGTGCCGCGAAATTTGAAATTCTGTCGGACCTTCAGAGAATACAGCTATATATATATCTGACAGGTAAGTTTCATGAACAAAATAATTTTTATCTCCATCCTTACAAGTTTTACAATTCTTACTTGGCCAAAGAAAGGCAGTCAACTTACCAGTGCAGAAAGCAGTAAATACTTTTTAGGAGGTAAAGGCTTAGTCTGTTGCACACACACAGTCAAACCTGTAAACAGTTTTTGTTTAATGTATATTCAGTTAGAAAGATGCATTGAACTACAAAATAGTACACAAAATTTATGGCTTCCCCAACCAAAACACTTTTGCTGCCTAATGTAACCTCTTCAAACCAGTTATCCAAACCCTATACTTATGACCTTAATCTCCAATTCAATAGCTTGTATACTACAAATTTCAGTGCTATAAAACCAGCCATACAAAAAATTTGGTTACAGGGAATAACCTTAAGTTACCTGGCCTGTGGAAACTTAAAACTATCAATATATCTTTCATGAACTTTACACTTAATCTGTAGATAGGGAAATGGGTATTGCCATATGAATATTTTGCACATGGGTAACTAACCTCAAAAATGCTACAGTATATAATATTTGAAGAGCTAAGAGATTTAATAACAACAAAAAGACAACTAATCTACAACTCAGCTATAAGACAACTAAACTATAACTCAGCTATATCTCACTAGCAATAGCAGGTTGGACTTACTCGAACAGTAATCGCCTCCATAAGTCTGTCCTGTACAATGTATGCATTGCAATTGTCTTGAAAGTTACCTTGCATTTCCACAAAGCATTTCTTGATCTGCAGCCAAGTTGTCCATATCCTGACTTACAAATAAACATGAAGCTTTCCTACAGAAGGCTGAACAGATGATATCATAGAGACAGGGCTTCAAGTTTGTCATAATGCTAGTTTGCAACAAAGGTCAGTTTCATGTTCATTTGCAGCTGGATTTTTGTAAATACCATTCAACCCCTGGAAAATCAATCAAACATTGAAAATACATCACCCATTTTACTTCAACTGAGATGCAGCTCTGGTTACAAAGGAAATTTAGATTCTGCACTGTCCAGCAGCATTACAGAATACATCTTTACAATACGATATTTTACCAAAACACCTCAAGACATCTCAAGCCAGGTTCAACTTTTCTACAGATACTCACTCCGCTTTCATTTTTGATGAAATACATTTTCTTGCCATCTTGATGTTCACTGCTAGGAAAAGACTTCCATTCCTGAAAGAGTAATACTGCAACTGTAGAAAATGCAAAATACGAACTTTTCTTAATGGTATCCCAATTAGTATTAAAAAGCAATGATTATTAATTACAATTGCAACAAGTAGACTAAGCATTTGGGCAGGAACTCAAACCAACTCAGATATATTCTATGACTGCACTGAACCCAACCAACATTCAGCTAATATGAACTTTGACAGTTGGGGTGGGGTTTCCTTTATTCCACCTTGTTTTGCTTGTGGCTTAAATCTTATGTAACCAGTGACAAAATTGCCTCATTCGATGTGACAACTGTCAGGAATCTTTCATAAGAGTTCACATTTCATAACTTAATGCAGCTTGGAATTATATTAAAATAGCCCAAGAACATGCCTCAGTTTCATTCATTACATGACATATGCATTGCAGTAAGATGATTTCAAGATTATGCTACACAATTTTCACTTACTCAATACAGTACAGTAATTAATTTTGCTGCTCTTAAAAGGTACTCTGCTGCTTATTGTTGTCCTACCTACCTACCTTGCTCTAAGGTTCCAGTTGAATGAGCAGATGTGTTAGCTGTACCTCAAATACTGCTCCTGGATTTTAACCTTTTTTCTCATTGTGGTACAAGATAACATGTAAACAGTAGTTCAATATATTGCCATTTGCCGTTCCTGATTAGTCTAGTTTACGAAATGACTCCTATACTAGTGCAAAATACAAGTTACAAAACCTACAATTCATGGTTCAAAACAAGGTTACTGAACTCACTAAAGTTAAATTATAACTTTTCAATAAGTTTATAAGCGACGTAAAACCATGTCCATGGTTCAAAATTAATTTACAGTACTTTCGCTAATAGACCTGTCCGTATTTGCCTTCCATTGTTACACACGTTTCATGATACAATTCAATATATTTAATTAATGCAGCCATCAAGGAAGGTGCATCCACATTCACCACATCTGTCACCCCACCAGCCTGCACCTCTGATCTCTACGACCGCTGCTCTAAATATGGGCAAATAAATTAACCATTCAATCCATCTGTAGGTATCTCTTGTATTATGTTGTATGAACCAACAACAGTTCAAATACCTTCAGGAACTGTAATAAAGAAGTTACCTATAACAAAACTATTACACAATGCAGTTTTCTTTACACCTTTAGTTAAGGTGACTATACCATCACAATCATGTACTTTGATACCCTATAGTAACATGCATTCAAAACTTGTAGCAATAGCCATACATTCTTGTAGTAAAAACTAGACAATTTTCACCTTGTTCAGGTGATAATACCTTCATACTTTGTCATGCAACTGAATTTTATTATAAACTTGGATTCAGAAACAATTACCTTTTAGATATCAAACTTTAAAGAAAGCTTACTGAAAAATCTAAAGTTAGTGGTTGAAAGGTTCTTCATTTATGCTTTCATATAAGCAATGTTGCAATGTTACAATGTTACACCATACTAGTCTAGATTGCATTAAAACCCACTGAATCCTTGGTTGATTGAATGGATACCATAAGTTACATGTAACCAATACAGTTTCAAAATCAAAGGCAAACAAAAACCATATCCAGGTTCAAAAACTTACCTCACATCAAAAGTTACTGACCAAGAAAAAATGTCAGATTCATGAAATTCCAACAATGTGAAACTCAAATGATCAACAGTTTGCTGCAAGCTGCAAAATCAATTGCAGAAAAAATAATCAGCTGATGAAAGGCAACAACCAAGATCATGATAGTAAGCATCAGAAATGCTGAGTAAAACTCACTATGCTAGGCTAGTTTATACAGTTGAAAATCAACTGCAAAGATTAGGTTAAACTTCAAACAAAAGTATTAACACATTCCAAAAGGCTTACCACACAACATACATAATCTCCAGAGTTCTATGAGGTTCACTATACTGGTATCTCTCATCTACATATTTAACTAATTGCGCAGAGCTCACAGCAAATATTAATGATTACAAATTACCTAAAATATCCTAATGTTCCTTATACACACAAACATTCCTCGTCCTGATCTAAGGCAGAAAAGTTATAATTGTGGCTACAGTTTTAACGGCATTTCCAAAAAGTGCGACAGAAATAGAGAATGAGACTTCACTAACTCTTAAGCACAGCCCATAATAAAACCTGGTAAATGTAGACACTGCTGCACAGGAAACTGCGGCACAAAGACATTTTTTGACTGAAATGTATGACGGTACATATATGCCATACTGATGGGATAATGAGACATTTACAGAAAAAAAATGATCTTTTGTGCTTTCATCCCAAACAGGTTGCTACTATAGACAGTGCCCTACAGAGCTTTCATCCTGTTTAGTAACAGTTTTTTGGGAGATGGATGCAAGAATTTCTCATAATCTCCACAAATTTCTAAAACTGTCTACACCCTTCTCCATATGGTTTTATAAAGTATATAAAATAACTTCATGCAGGCACCTCCATTACATTTACCATAAACATTCACTATTGCCTCATTTTTATTTACCAAAATAGACACTCCACACACTTAGCTGAATTAAAATACTAAGAGTTAATCTAGCCTAGGAAAGATCTTTCAACTGCTGTGAGATGTAAAATAATATAAACTACAAACAGCCTATACAAATTCCAAAATTCCCTGTAAAACCCTTAGTGCTGTACTTCCTAATAAACCCATATACACATGCTATTTCAGGTTATGTCATGGTGCCAGGCTATGAAAACGGCCCTTAAAGACCACAAAATCAAATGGCCACCTCATGGACCCGATGTGGGCCAATCCAATGCCTTTATAATCTAAATTAGCAGCAAACATGAAATGTTCCACAACACCATACACATTTGCTGAGAAAATTACAGATGCAGACACTAATACCAATTTAAATCTGAAGTTATGCCCACCATGCCTATTGGTGATAACTGCAAAACTTCCAGAATGACCTTCAAGTACACCAACATAACCCATTTAATACTTTCCTAGCAACAGCCGATAGTGCTCCAAACCAAATGACGTTTTATATATTCGCAAACTAAAGCTAATCAATACAGACATTGTTTCGCTATACTGAGTTATTATAAAGAAAACTTTACAGATTGGCAAATTTGCTAAGGCCAACAAACAGCAATTAGGCCAAGCTTGAGTTCTCAAAGCTAGGTCTCACCTTAACAGCAAATAACCAGTTTGATAAAAAATGTCAAGTGAACTGAGTTTTGTGAAGTGCAGCTGATAATGAATGCCACAATCTACTCAAAAGCTTAGGCTAAATGAAAATTAATTCTTTCAAAGCAGGCTAATTACACATCTGTATAAGCATTAGCCTTGAATACCCAATTTACTTTTGGCGGCTACCTGAACGACATACTGGTCACCTTGAAATGTTTAGGAAAAAGTAAAAAACTGACTGCAGTGGCCGGTATATACTCAACACAAACCTGGTGTTTTGAAAATCTAAAATGCTAAGAACATGTCCGCAACACATAAAACCTACAACAACACTACCCACAAAGGCCTAGCCTATAACCATAAAAGTTCCATGGCTCCATTGTCGAATCCTGTTGAAATTCACTCAGGATTCAATTGCCTTTTCAAAAGCATCCATTCCCTACTTAGGTTTGAACGCCTATGACGTTTTAGGTTTGAAGACATCATGTATTCCAGTTGCAAGGCTAGTTAAAAGTAGAATACTCAGAAAAATTTTATGTTGCCATTACAAAATAATACCACGTAACCCAGGGGTGTTTACTGGTTACAATTCTGCCGTATCAGTTATGGAGGGGGCAGGGGGCTGGAATTGTAAGGCCTTTAAGTCATAATTTGATGTTGAGCTGTTTTCAAAAATGCAGGCTACAATTACATATCGTGTATTGGTAACTTAAATAATACCAAATACCAACTGAATGTATCAAACTAAGACCTGCCTGAAAACTCCTGATAATGATGAAAGCCTGCTAGGCTAATAAGTATGTAATAAAGCACTAAACTGTTTTGCACTATCATATACTACCAGTTTCAGAAACTTA
Organism: Macrobrachium rosenbergii; assembly: GCF_040412425.1. NCBI lineage: Eukaryota > Metazoa > Arthropoda > Malacostraca > Decapoda > Palaemonidae > Macrobrachium > Macrobrachium rosenbergii. Next base: position 19,385,599 of record NC_089746.1, read on the forward strand.
ACGCCAGGACTAGCATAGGTAAAGGCCGAGCGAAAAAATTAAACTTACTTCAGAAAATATTAAACTTCGAGCGAACATTTAATTTCTTGTTAAGGCACTAAAAATGGACACCAGTTATGGTTGCCGAGTAATATTCACAAGCAAAGTTAATGAATAGCCCGATAAAACCCGCCACTAGGCAAGACTTGTAAAATTACACGTTACCACCTCACCTTTATTAATTTCGGTCCCTTGGCACTTGATTCACTCAATCACACAAATTCTAAATGGCCTTGGATTCTTCCATCACTTGGGTTAACGATTGAAACAAAAAATCAAGGACCCTGAATTCAGTGCTGCCACAATTGACTTACCTAAATTTTATATTCATTCAACCATTGGGAAAATCTAACGTATATTAAACGATATATGTTTTCGTCTATTGTCTAAAGATCATTTGCCGTAAACATATGTTAACCGGAAAACATAAATGTTTATTGTTACATGGGTGCCGACAAAGTGATCGACTGATCGTATGGCTTTAGTGGACCGTGTTGTGACTTGGTCAAAAAACCCTGAAAAGCCTTATCTAACGAAGCCAGGTTCACTATGCGTTTTCTAAATTACTGGGAGAACATCTTTCCGAGTTCTCAACCCAATTCAGTGCTAATGATGACTTTTTTTTTTTTTGTCAAATGTATCAGCGATGAGTGAACGAGTTTTGAAAATGTTTCTTAAGCGTTTTTACGAAATTTGGCTACACGTGGTATTTTCTTGGTTTTGAAATACATGACACACTCACTCTTATAAAACATTATGGCCTTATTGTGTGAAATAATCGAGTTTTCGCGTTGAAGCAATCGATAAATATGGAGCATGTTAGTTGCCAGTTCGTGAATTTTGAACGAAATCCTATGTAATCATGTTGTATCACTTAGAGCATGGTTGCACTAACGATTATGCCATCCAGTAACAGTACCTGTCCAGTCATGTTCTGTCAATGGTGGAATTCACAAATTATTTTATTAGATAGATGAGACAAGTATAAAATCGGACTGAACGGTGCAGATGAGTCCTTCTCATCGTATGAATAAATATGGTCGTATTAATGAATTTAAACAGTCACGGTAACTATTATGCAAAAATGGTTACGTTAGATAACGATAGACTTTACCTTCTCTTACTTCTTCCTTATGAGCATCATATTCTTTGGAAGCTTGAATTTCAAGTCTTTGGGCCCTGTGGGTTTGTTCCATATGAATAGGGTTCTGTTAATCTTTCACCCAGAAACAACCAAGGGAGATAACAGTAAGACTTTCGCTAGAAGAATTGTCCGCTGAAAATCTTCGCTAGCTTCGCGCTGAACTATCAAAACAAGAAGGTTTTTCCCGAATCCCGATTAGCAGGGAAATTGTTCTTCATAGGGAGATTTGATCTTTAAACTTACTTGTGCCGTCCGGCATTTAATATGTTGCATTGATTATGGTAGCATGATATTTTTATCATCACAGACAAGCATTCTAACAAATAAGGTTAACGAGACCGACTGCACGGTTGTAAATGTATTACTGCCTGCACTTTCATATAGAGAGTGGGGAGGAAGAAACTAGGGGTTTCCCGCTATTTCTCAATAGGGTTAAAATCGGAGGTAACAGTCAACTAGAAAAAATAAAAACATTTTATAACAGTAAGGAGTAAAAAATCTTTATATTGCTTTATTACATGTTCTGACATTACCCACAAAAAAAGTATGCACGCTCTTGCACACGAACACACATATACTATATATATGTGTGTGTGTGTGTGTTCCTGAGGTGAGGTTGCAAGTAGCACCACGCTGTGCAGCATAGATGTTTAGGGGTTATTTCTGTTGACCTTGCTGGATTTTCTCGGTTGTTACCCATCCAAAATCTGACTGGACCAAACTCTGCCCAACTCATCTTAAGTATATAAATACATGCATATATAATTATGCATTTCATACTATAACTGTAGAATTGTAGGTGAACCCCTATGCAGTTAACCTTCAAATTATATGTATATATATATATATATATATATATATATATATATATATATATATATATATATATAGTATTTATATGTATATATATGTGTGTGTGTGTAATTTGAAGTTTTACCATGATAGGGTTCCTTTAATTCTGCAGTTATAATATGAAATAGCATAATTGTATGTATATCATATAATATATATATATATATATATATATATATATATATATATATATATGTGTGTATATATGTTACAGTCAACACGCGTAATCAGTCATTACGCGTAATGACTGAAATTTCAGTCATCACGCGTAATGCACTTAGGGACATTTGATCCCCAGGAGCTAGTACTAAACACGGCGAAATACATTTGACCCCCAGGGACTAGTACTAAACCCGGCGAAACAGTGTAGGTGACTCACTGTTTCGCCGTGTTTAGTGCTAGCTCCTGGGGGATCAAATGTCCCCTTAAATACATTACGCGTGATGACTGAAATTTCAGTCATTACGCGTAATGACTGATTACGCATGTTGACTGTAACACACACACACACACACACACACACACACACACATATATATATATATATATATATATATATATATATATATATATATATATATATATATATATATATATATATATATAGTATATGTGTATGTTCATAAACATTAAGCTACAAATGTTTAATAACCAACTCACTCTACCTCGGAGATAAAACCAGAGAATTGTAATTGATAAGTGGCTCTTCACTCCGGATATTAGATCCCCGACAGAGAGAACCTCAGACTTCAGAGATGAGACTATTTCCACCACTCGGCTGTCAATAGAGGTAGGGCTGAATGGATACTCAACAACATTTGCAGTTTAAAGATTGTGAATACAACAAATTTTCACGGAGCATATGATAAAAACTCACAAACATGGTGTGCGTTTGTGAAGTTTAACAACACTACATGCAGTGTCCTCCATCTGAAAATTTGCACAACCAAGTCCTGCACTGGTAAACCCGAGTCACTCAATGAAATTAGCTTTAAGCATAGGATCTGTTGACTTTGCCGAGCCAAATGCTAAACAGTTGCCATTAGTAATTTTTTACCCTGAGATCTCGTGTAGTTTACGGGGAAACTTTCCCAAAAATGGTATTTAATAAATGTGCACATATAACAAGTTAACATATTATACAGTATCTGGTTATCCATCTAAAATTAAGCAGAAAGAATAGCTGAGGTCTATATGAATAGAAAACTGTTAACCACCTGTTACTACAAATCTGATGTTACGGACTGCCCTTAAGCAAAAGCCCATACCAGGGCAAAGCTGATACATTTTATAAAGTATTTTTTGTAAGCATTCCTTTTCTCGATATGTTTCCTCCTGAGCCTTTTCTACGCTATTTGTTTTCCAACCCAGAGATATTAAAATATTGGTAAATAATATGACATTTTGGGGTGAACTTTTCGGTGGGTTTTCCCTATTCTTTCGACAGTGATTATCTTACGTTCCTAGAAAATAATGTTTAAGTTGAGAGTAACTTACAGCTGTCCTTATTTCAGAGGGTAATACGTAATTACACTGCAATAATTCTAAGTTGGGTTTCGTCATTCCATTCCAATTTACTGATGATCCTAGATTTGCTTTTTTAACCCAATTTTGGGCGCTTCAATAAATTTTTGCATCAATATTGTGTAAGAAACCTTCAGTATGCACTTGAGTCAATCAAAATTTTGAACTATGATAAGAATTTAAGAATAGGCATAGGTTTGGCCTTATAGTTCACAAAAATTTATCTTTAAGCCCATAATATATAAGTACTTTAATATACGTTGCCTAAATATAGTTACTAATATGGGTCTTTATTTACACCTTTAACTTAACTGTTGAAGATTATGTTTCTGATGACTACAAATTTACAGTGACCGGTAGCACAGTTATTAATGGCGATTTCATTGACCGTAAACCTAGTAAGTGAAGTATGAAAATGATGCAATATTTTTTGCAGTTATTGAATTCTCTGTCTGTGCTAAACGTTACACTTAGCTCTTGTTAAGAGATCTGGAGCAAAGCGGTACATGTCCAGGTCTGAATTCTGGCAGTACCAAAATCGTTATTGCATCGTCGTTTTAAAGACAATAGTACTAAATGATATTTCCGACTTCAATTCTTCTCTTTTTTTAGTACTTGCCAGAAAGCTAGGCATATTTCACATATTTTACTTTGCTATATATGGAATTTGTTCCTCTGTCTGAATGTCACAAAAATCATTCAACAGTTAGTTCCAAATTGTAGTTTTCTCTTCGCTAACTACCTGACATGCCATCGCCAAAGATATTCCGCCTAGCCATCTTACAGCTGATTTTAATTGTTAGTTGCCGGAAAGCTTTGTCTCTGTTGCGGATGTTCATTCTCCCAAGTTGAAGCGAGGCTAGAGGCTATAGCCTAATGTTACCTTGAAGCGGCGCGTTTCTTTGCCTTAACTAACAGAGGCACTATTAATGTTTCTTTTGTTATGTTCAACCATCTTTTACGAGGGTAGACTCTAGAAAAGATTCAAGGTCCGGGATAGTTCTTGATTAAGTGGATTGCCTCGCATTTCATTCTGTCAGGAAGGATAATGCACCCTGAATTATAAATGAATGTACATACCTGTCACATCGAAAAAGACGACAAAGATTAGGAAATGTTACAGTCGCATTGTACTTTTAATACGTCAAGTATTTATGTAACAAACAGTTCCCAGTTTCCGTTTTTGTGATAGTTGTGTATGGAGTTCATTATCCAAAAACTGTTACACACAAACAAAAACTATGGCTACACAAAGCTTTAGCCCGGCATTCTTATCTTCTATGCCCTTTTCGTTTTAGAGGGGATAGCTTTCCAGTTTTCGGCAAGTATTTTGAAATGAGGCTGCTACCATAGATGTCCTTCTAACAGTAACTATGGGCCGCAGCCAGCTATCTAACAGGTACATTATTTGACGATTAGGTCAACAAATGCACAAAGCGATTTAACGGAGCATGTCAAAAGCAGGATTAATAGAGTTCTCTATTAATCCTGGTCAAAAGTCCTCAAATCTCGTCAGAAATACAACTCTAGTCCTCTCGCTGGTGGAATGTACATACATACATACATACATACATACATACATACATACATACATACATACATACACACACACACACACATATATATATATATATATATATATATATATATATATATATATATATATACATATATTATATATATATATATATATTTATATATATATATATATATATATATATATATATATATATATATATATATATATATATATATATATATATATATATTATCGTTTAATATCCAGTTCGCTCTACCTCGGGAATTATACCTAAGGGAAATAATAACTGATAAGTGGTTCGTCAGCTGGCGGACAGCGAGTACCAACGACTTCAGTGACGTTTTAGCTCAAGGTCTAGAAAATGTATTCTCTAGTCTAGAGTCTAGACCTTGCTTTAGATCACTTGACGCAAGGTGACAAGCTACCTATCAATTATAATTCCCCTTCGTTATTATTTCCGAATTAGACCGAATGGGATATTAAGCGACATTAGTAGCTTAATGTTTGTGTATATCAAGTGCCATAGTGATGTGATAAAAATTCATATAATATATATATATATATATATATATATATATATATATATATATATATATATATATATATATATAATTCTAATAGCCACAATGCCCTCTTAACTTCTCGAAAGAGGGCATTGTTAACATATCTCTGGTAAAGAGGGACATTGTTCTATTAGAATTATATATATGTCTATAAAAGTGACCAGTAGATTCTACATATATATATATATATATACGTTAAAAGAAGAAGAAGAAGATATATATATATATATTATATATATATATATATATATATATATATATATATATATATATATATATATATATATATATATATATATATATATATACTGTATATTTGTGCGTGTGCGTGTGTAAATTTATGCTTGTTAATGCATAGCATACAGATGCAGAAACAAAGTGATTTTGTTTGTAAGATCACGGATCTTAAATAGCTTAACGTTTATTTGTTTTTTGCCCCAAACAGTCAGTAATAGTTGGCTTTCTAAAAAATTAGTCCTAAAGGTGAAAACCAGAAGTTAACGATATTTGGCAACCACACGCATATAAAATTTTTGACAGCTAAGAATTTGATGAAGTCACTTGCTAGAATGGTATTTGAATCCGGGGGAAAACCCGGAATGTTTTGGGGAATTTTACCAGCATGGATCGCCCCTCGTCCTCAACAACTGTCAAAACTGAAACCAAGATGCCTATTGTGGTGACAAGTATGAAATCGGGTTATGTTGGCCAGCCAGTTGGTGTAACACACCATTTTACAGCGTAAGTCCATTACAGGATAGTTTAGGATTCAGTTGAGTATCGCAAACTCTTATGACAATCAAGTCTTATGTTATCGTAGCCTGCCTGAAAACAGGGATGAATGCTTACACTTTATCGTTCCTTCTAGCGTACTCACTAAACCCCCAATATGTGACTAATAAGCCGCCTCCGAGTGGAGTGGGAAACCGGGATTTCATAATATGCAGAATGATTTGAGTATAAACGTGTATACCTTCAGTAGGCTAACCAAACCTTCTTAACTTAAGCTTACTTAGGTTGTCGGGCTTTACTTAATTCCTCCCTTGCCTGACTTAACCTGGAACCTGATCCTAAAGGTATGGTAGTAGAATTTTACTCTTAACCACTATAACATTTTGGACTTGAAAATGTAATTTTCTTAAGTTTTAATATGTGCTTTGAACGAAAATATAATTTTCCTATGTTTTAATGTGTGCTTTGAACGTTTCTGGCCTTCGTTTAGTTCAAAAATGAAGAAACCAACTACACCTAACTAAACCTAACCCTAACTTAAGGTACGAGTTCCTTACCATATTAAATGATAGTAGTTTGAAAAAATTCCATAAACTTACCTTAATCTCAATGAGAACTTGACCTATCAGTGGGATCTCAATGAGAACTTGGCCTATCAGTGGGATGAAAGTCCTTGTTGTTCACTTGTTCTGTGTTTTCCCCCACCATTCATGTTTAACCCCACCCAAAAGCCATACTTTCCCACTGTGGTCCCCTGAATTGTAGGATATAAGGGTGGCATTCATTATCTATATAAAAGTAAATATTTGCTAACAAAACCAATTTCAAAACATTCAAAGCACATATTAAAATTCAGGAAAATTATACTTTCAAGCTCAAAATGCAGTAATAGTTTGAAAGTAATACCAGTATTATGGCATCTCACTGGGGTTTGCCTGTTTCCTAGACATATTGGTATTACATTAATTAGTTTAAACAAGCAGTTATGGTTTCAGTAAAAATAAGATTAGAGTTACACATAAAATATCAGTTTTAAAGTGATTGCCATTATAGAAAACCATCAGAGAACTCAATGAAAATAGGTAGAGTGCAGTGTTTCCTAGCTCTTTGGATGAAGAAATGGTACCAGCTGTTCATAAACTTGATTATAGAACAACCACATATGAAAGTGAAATGGAAGTGCCATGAAATAACTACATAACACCACAAACTATGTACAGTATTAAACAAAAAGAATGTTCCAGAATAAATTGTGCAGTGCTCCAGGATAAACTATGCAGTGTTGCACATGTGTAATTAAGCTTTGATGATGTTGGTTGCACAAAGCAGCATAGACAGTAGAGCAGTTAATATAGGCAAATAATAGAGCAACCACTGAATATGATATCACAGCATAAAAAAGTAAGAATGAGTATAAGGGTTTAGCATAGAATAAAAATAACTTAAAGTTTACTGAAACTCTTTAAGATATAATCCATTTCCATAATTAATGACAGAAATGTAAAATGTAGGGCCTAAATATATGCCAAAGCAGGCATGACATAGCACAGTGCAGGCTATAGTCTAGGGTTTTTATTATCATCTTTGCTGATATTTTAGATTATTTTCATAGTGAACTGGTTATAGCAAAGATTGAGGTTAACAGGACTAGATTAAGTAGACTAAAACTTGGGGTAATACTTTGATACTTAAATTTCTTGCCAAGTTCAAGAACTTATTTTTTCCTCTGGTTATCCAGTGTTTTATGCATTTTTAACCATTACTGTAGATGCAAGCTGTTTTGTATATAAACTGTTTCTATATATAATATAATGTGATATTCCAGTGGGAACTGGAGTTTTCAGGCTGAGGAAAAGCCAAATGAGAGTGCATTGAATTAAGCAAGAATAGTTGAAAATGCATAAACCATTAGATATCAGATGGTGCATGTCTAGAATTAGTGTCAGTCTCTATAGTGGCTACAGAAATGTAATCTTTTGTCTTTTGTGTCCCCCAGGGTAGTGTTCATGGTCCATTACTGTTTATTATATGTGCAATATGTGGTTTGACCTTGAAAACAAGCTTTTTGCTTATGCAAATTATTATTCATTTGGCATCAGTCTTGTATCTTGAATACTAAATTTATATAGTGCTGAAATCTCACCAGAGATTTGGCTGAAATTAGTGCGCAGTGCAAGATATGGGGAATAAAAAAACTCAAAGTATGAGTTAAAGTATGAGTTAGCAGGTCTAGGGAATTGAACCCCCCATCCGGATCTTTTCATTAACATTGTTGCCCCAGCTGTTGCTCTAACAGTGTTGCATTCATTCAACTGTCTAGGCATCATTCTTGCTTGCAAATTCACTTTGGAGAATCATATGTGACCTCAACAGACCACTTTCACCTCTTTCTAATTTACATAAATTCCCCACAAGGTGTAGAAGTTCATTCTGCATCTTATTGCAGTTCTATCGTTACTTGTATATCCCATACACATTTAGGAGGGTTTCTAAGCTTACTAAACACCATATATCTGGCACATGATCAGCCTCTACTCCAGATTGCAAGACTGTGTATAGGGTTACAGGAGTAATTTTTTCCCCTGCTCATGTACATTACTGGGCAGATCACACTTCTGGATTGTAATGGAAACACCTCCAGTCAGGTTCCATAAGATAGTCTTCTACATATGGTTCAAGTATCCCACATAAAAAACAAAGTCTTCATACATATGGTGTACAGTAAGTATCTTACATAAAAGACAAAGTTTTATATTCTCGTCAGAACAAATAGCAAAATTTTAAGGTACTGTAGTTTCCATTCTTGTACATACACGAAGTCTTTTATTGTAATTGCACCTCAGCCAACCATGCATAGGCCCTGGTGTTGAAGGAACGTGAGGGATTGTAACTATTGTAATACAGTATAGTATAGTACTTTGCTACAGTTCCAACTATCCTTTCCAGCTGGCGCTGTGAATGCTTGATTTGTTTACACTGAAATAATTAATTATCAACCCTTGGGATTTGCTTTATGAATTTCTTTTGTAGTAAGATTATGAAGCATTCGCTTAGCTTGTTAAGTTCACTTCTTGCACACTAGCTGTGACCTTTACCTCCAGCTAAGAACCAGTTAGCTTTCAGCTATATAGTATTCTCAAACAACTATGGTTTGTATACCATTTAGTTTTTATGATTACATGTATATAATATTCAGTCAAGTAAGCTTTACTTTTCTGTTATGTAATTTTCTCTTTTATTTTTATACAGTGCTGGAATGGAAGTGCAAGGATTGAGTATATCAATAGACGAAGCTGCCAGCGTTTCAACAGACATGGTTGTTTCAGTAGAAGAACAAGCTGAACTTGAAGACACAGATATAAAGGATGTGAAACATGTACCTGACAGAAAGAAAAAATCACGTGTTTATTCACAAAAGTATGTTATCTTTTATCATGTATTAATAGATAGTAAATTATTTGCCTCTTTACTTAATTGTTAAAGCCATGCAAAAATTATGAATTTTAGGTACAGTGTGTATTTCATGTATGATTTTTGTGTTATTGTTTTCACATCTTGGTTTTTCATGGGGTTGACATTTGACTTTTGGTTAGATATAGTTTTGGCTTTAAGTCAGCAGCCGATCATCTTCTAACTTATGTTGTAAATGTCTTGAGGTGATACTTTATTTCTGATATTTTTTGTTGTGGTTTCAATTTCTTTCCAGCTCTGGAATGAATTGATATCCTGCTGGTCCATTAGCAAATTTTCTTTATTACTTCTGCGTGAGATTGATAACCTTGCAGGGTGGATTTGGTCTTTGGAACAAAAATAGTTTGTAGGGATCAAATTCAGAGTATTGCAGTTGGTGAATAATATTTGTCATCTACTTAGCCAAAAAGAGATAGATGAGTGACAGGTGAGCAAGCTGATTTTATTCCTGAACTGCCCTACTTCCTAGATTTGGCTCTGGAAAATACTGTACTGGGAACAATTTATTTACTGTGACAGTACAGGCAGTCGCCGGTTAACGGCAGGGGTTCCATTCCCGGCCGAGCACTGCTAACCAAAAATCAGCGATAATTATGGTAGTTAATGGTGCCAATAAACCGCTTATCGGCACTGATAAACTGCTTACCAACGCTGATTAACCGCTTACCGACGCCGATAAACCACTTACCGACACCAAAAATTGCTTACCGTTGCCGAAAATCTGGTTAACAACATTGTTAGTCAAGCACTGTAAAACTGGATCGTCGTTAACCAATGCCGCCAATAAGCGAGGACTACTTGTTGTACTGTACATGTATTTTGAAGGAGATGAGTCAGATTCATTTTTAACTAAATTAATAACATTTTGTTAAAAGTTGGGTTCATTTTAGACAGACCTTCTAAAGTTTGGATGTGTTCATTTCCATAAAGCATCATCGTAAGTTGTGTATAATTTGAACTCTTAGTCACTTATGAATGGCATTGCATACATTGTACTAGGCATGTACTTTCAGCAGGTGTAAGCAGTGGATCTTTAATTAGTGTACACAGTACTTTTAAAGCCCTTAGGGAAATTTTTACCCATTTACCACTAACAGTTTCAGTTGTTCTATCTTATTATTTTTAGAAATTTTTAAATATTACTAAAAGCTTGTCCATGTGAAGCTGATATTTATCACAAGGGTGAGGCAACTTAACTTGTGTCTATGAAGTATCATGGTCAATGGCATTTAATGGTAGTAATCATACTGTTTTCACTTTAGTCCATGTTGGGTATCATTATATGATATTTATCACAAGGGAGAGGCAACTTAACTTGTGTCTATGAAGTATCATGGTCAATGGCATTTAATGGTAGTAATCATACTGTTTTCACTTTAGTCCATGTTGGGTATCTTCAATAATGATAGGGTCAAGCCTCACTGATAGTAGCTTAATTGCCATACACCATTGTTCTGAAGTGCTGGGCATTTACCAATTCATATCTTATTTAATTTCTCCACTGGTAGTTCGATTTTTACACATCAGATAGATTTTAGAGTTATTCACCACTGGATACTAGATGTGGATATATGTAGAATCTAGGCTCATTTTGTGCTCATTTATTTTTAAATGTTTCAGGTTCCGAAAAAGTTGGAAGGAGCTACCAGAGTTTGAGGGCTGGTTAAGTGAAGGAAATGCCCATGATAAAGCATATTGTGTTGCATGTAACAAGGAATTGGTGGCTGGGAAATCAGAATTGTTGAAACATGCTGGTTCAAAAAGACATAAAAGAAGATATTCTGATATGCAGTCAAACATATCCGATCCAATAGAACTATCTAATACAATTGATGAACCGGGACTATCGCACACACTGGTGAGTATAGAGTGTTGTTTAGTACTTCATGTTTCGTATTTTATCTGTGAAGTGGTTTTTGAAAATTGTGTATTTTACAAGCCCTTATTTCACTCAATGTTGTTTAGGACCAGGGAATGTGAGTCTATCCAGTGGATCCTGCAATTTGTAGATCTGTGTAGGGATATTTTTACTGTTGGAAGATAGTTTTGGCTTGTATTAACATTTGGCTTGTATTGCCGGTTTTTATGTAGATCAAGTGTTTTTATGGTTATTGCTGGGACTCGGATTTCTTGAGTTCATTAAGCTTGGGTATGGTAAGTACAAGTAAGAGGGGTATACTTCTGGTTATAGCCTCATTGTGCTTGGCCACTTTTTGATGTCTTGATTTTACTCTAGTTATTATATTAATATTTAGACATCCTCTGTATTTGAAGTCATTGCTTAGTTTTTGATAACCAGATTTTAGCCATTCTTCTGAGAGACTATCTCATCGAAGCTTGGTGTCTTCAGAAACAGATTAAGGCAGTATTGCACAGCTGAAGTTGTTACAAGAAAAGGGTGACCGTAGGTTGATAGATTATTCCCTCAGCTAAGCTAGGAGCTTGCATACTTCTTTTCTAGACAGTTATTTAAGAATTGCATTACAGCAACCAGAGGAGATTTCATTGTTGACGGTGACCTATTTATGGATGTGATTGCTCCTCCTTTTCAGGGAATAACATTATTTGAAAGTCTAAGGAATCAGAATATCTGTGTAACATTATTACTAATAAAATAGAGAAATTTAATGAGATAGATCAATTGCTTTTATAAATTCTAATCTCCTTTTTCAGAGAATTATTGATTTACGAAGTGACACTGTGACCCGTCCAAGTAAAGCCATGAAAGATGTTATGTATGATGCCTTAGTAGGTGATGATGTGTTTCAGGAAGACCCTACTGTCACTGGTAAGAATGTGTTTGTGTAATGGCATACAAAGTAAAAACCTTAGCTGATAATAATACTATTAACAGTAATAATAATGACAATTATATACTAATATTTGAATCTTCTTGCTGTCTCTATTGTTATGAGGTGTTACATCACAAATGTAGATCATTCATGTCATTTTCAGTACCGCAAATACCATTTTTATCCAATATGCTGGAAAGTGATACGTATAAGCTTCCAAATCAGTTCTCTCATGAGAAATCTTGAGTTTAATCCCCTACTGTGTCAAGTCTTGGGTGTTTTCTACTGATCTGTTTTTGATGTAATCATTCATAAAGAGGACATCAGTGCTTGGATGGTTTATGCCTGTCAGACATTAAGGCATGAGTTTGAAATGAGATGCCTGTATTTTTAAGATGTAAATATAATTTTAAATATTGAAAAAATAAGTGCCCTATTTTTAATGTAAACATTTAAAGTAAAATTAAACATTTTTCAAAATGAAAAAGTAGATTTTAAACATAAATTCTGAAAACCTTTAAAATGTTAGTCATATCTTTTTCATATTCTGGATATGTACAGTACTGTCATTTTTGCATTAGATTGCTGTGATTAAATTACTTTTAATTTACTTACTACTGTTCCCCAGTTTATTAAGATTGAGCAAGGATATTTTTTGTTTGCATATATTAGGTATGTGACAGAGAATATTATCATTTTCTCCATTAGTGTTCTCTAGAAGTAATATTTTCTTCATTTCACAGCTCTTGAAAGGAAAGTTGCAGCTCTGTTAGAAAAGGAAGCAGCTTTGTATGTTCCATCAGGAACTATGGCCAATCTTATCTGTGGTAAGTAAAATAGTTTTACTAAGACAAAGTTTTATATATATGTAAAGGCTTTTTGTAGGCTGATATAGTGGAAGAATAGAATAGCCATTTTAGTTTTACTTTGCAGGACCTGTCTTGATTTACAAGAACCTTTATCTTGTCTGTGAATTTTGAGTTACTGGAGAATTTTCACCAGCTTTCATCAATAAGCACAAAACAATGTAAACAAGCTTTTAACTAACTAGTCTCTATGAACTAAGCCATCCTTTCCTTTTTTCAAAAAGGTTTATCCAGAAAGTTAGGCTTTCTCTTTTCTCTGTGCTGTTCAACAACTGTACCCACCATTAATGAAATGCAATAACACTAATTCACATTCAGTTGACTATAAGGATCCCCCCCATCGTGTATTAATTATTTTTCAGATTTTTGAAATGGACTTTAAAGATAGTATTAAAGTACTGTACATAGGCATGGATAAAATATATACAGTGTCATTTATGGTACTGTTTACCAAAGTATTAATTAAATGTAGGTAAAGCAGAAAGAATATACTGTATTCAGAAATTAAAGTAAATTAATTGAATGAATAAATAATCAGCAACGGTATATTTATATATTCATACTATGTATGTATTTGCAGCCACCCTGGGATACTTTCTACAATCTCCATAATCATGTAGTAGAGTAGCTGCATATGAAAGCTATGCTTTAGATCAAAAGTATTTCATTATACAAACTACTTACATTAGTGTCAAAAATGTAATATTCACAATAAATGACATGTAGTAACAGAAGAATTAATTAAAATCTAAAGTTAAAGCTCATTATCAAAGTACTGTAGGTGGATAATGTAACTCTTTATATTAGTTTAGTCAACTTGTAAAATGTACTATAAATTTACTTGATCTTAGTTAAAAAAATTATATGCTAAACACAGTACTTGTTTTTCTTTTTACTCTAGTCCCTGTATCTAATATTTATGGGGGACTGGAGACCCCAGTGAGAAACTGGTGTTTGGGTATGGGGAAAATCAAAATTGCATGAATTTCACCTGAAAGAATTTTCATTTTTTTGTAGCACAGTATCAACACTTATGGAAAATGAATGATTAAGGAAATGTATTCCATTAATAGTTGAAAATTTGTCCAATAATAAGGGATCTCTTTTCTTTAGTCCCCTTAGGGGGTTAGTGCCACCAGTGCAACTCACGTGGTGCACTTAGGCATTATTTAAAGTTTTTTGAGGTATCTCTTCAGCCCCTAGCTGCAACCCTTTTCATTCCTTTTACTGTACTTCTGTTCATATTTCCATTCTTTCATCTTAGTTTCCACCCTCTCCTAACAAGAGTTTCATAGTGCAACTGCAAATTTTTCTTCCTGTTACACCTTTAAAACCTTTGTATGCTCAATTTCCCTTAAGTTTCAGCGCTTGGCCCTTGGCCTAAATTTCATATTCCTTTTTCATTTCCTCTTTTGTTTAATATTCTAGGTTATGCTATAAATATTTTTCTTATACATTTTCAGTATTAGCTCACTGCTGGGACCGAGGTTCAGAGGTGATAGTTGGGGATGAGAGTCATTTACATCAGTGGGCTCAAGGGGGTATTGCACAGGTGAGCTATTCTTCAAGTGAAAATCTGAGAAAGAGAAAGAAATGAGTCTTTTTCCTCTCTCTTGTTTTTCTGTTCAACATCTGGTAAATTGAGATTGTAATAGATGAACAGCAATAGATTACTAAAAATATATTAATTCACTTGTTAAAATTGATTTATAATAGAAGTACTTTTCAGGAATCCTAACCTTTTCAGCTGACCCGCACAATGAGAACTTCCTTTATCACTCCAGTGCTCGCTTTACCAAATGTGAGGAATACATTGTACATGTGAAAAACAGCTTTTTGACGGCTTGCTTTGCCAGATATTTGAGAAATACATTATATATATGAAACAAAATAGATTTTTATGGGAAAAATAACCAGTTCCTAGTTGCTCACAGCTGACATGGGATTGCTTTTGTTGATACCTTATAATGCTTTAAAAAATATCATATTTATTGCTTTATTAAAAGATATTTTCACATAATCTCCAGAAGTTACCATACAGTTGTAAGTGTACTACTTAATATTACCAGAATTTATACGGGTATAATATAGTGTGTACTTACAGGCTAGGTGGGATACATAGTTTTGCCATCTGCTTTGGCATTGAAAGATTGTAAGTGTTATTTCCTTGTCAATGTCTATTTACCAAAGGACTCCTGTCAACTCTGGCCCCTTGAGTATTAGCGCTTCATTCCTATGCCTCAACCTCTGATATCTCTTTCACAACCTCTGGGACCTTTCATCATCTTGCCTGTGCTCTATGTCCAAGGGGGCAGCTAGTACCTTAGAACTGTGCCCCCTCAAACTTTCATCACATCAGTTGTCAAATGTGTCATAGAGCTTGCTGGCTAGTATATAAAAGGCAACTGTAATGATATTGTACATTATGCTGAGAACTTCTTTAATGTGATTTATCCACTTTTTGCTAGGTACATTATCAGCCAGGAGTGAGGGTTTTGCTGTGTAACAACAGGAAAATGGGACACAGTCCTTTCACTGTTCATTTATTGCTTTTGTTAAACCAGGTTTTTAATTTGTCTGCAAACATATAAAACTTTTGAAGCTCTGGGATTTTTCAGCAATCTACTTCCTATTCTTTGTAATTTAATGTAAGCAAAAGAAGATTCGTAGTTGCCCATGAATTATGTTTAGGAGGAAATCCTGTCTAGTTACACTGTCTACTGAGTAAAAATGCAATTGTATAATATAAAATACAGTACTGAAATTCAGCTAAATATATCTGGTATTTTTTGTAGTAACTCTGTGAACACTAGGATAAAGATAGTTTTGTTATACTATTTTCCTTACCAATATGTCCATAATTTATTCCTTTAGGTTGGGGGCGTTCATCACCGCACAATTAAGAATTTGCCAGATGGAACTTTCTCACTGTCTGAATTGCGAACATTAATTCGAGATAATAACCCATATTTTCCTGTTACTACTCTAGTCTGCATTGAAAATACACATAATATGAAAGGAGGAAAGGCCTTACCTTTAGAATGGCTAGATGAGGTAAGTTTCTTGTAGTAAGCTGATCTGTTTATACTGTATTTCACTTTTTGAGAGTTAATTTAAAGAATTTATATTTTGTTCATGCAACTTACCTGTCAGATATATATATAGCTGTATTCTCCAAGTCCGACAGAATTCCAAAACTTCGCGGCACACGCAGTGGGGGCCAGGTGGTTAATACCCATTCCCGCCGCTGGGAGGCGGGTATCAGGAACCATTCCTATTTTCTATTCAGATTTTCTCTGTCGCCGGTACTGTCAACAACTGTTTTCAGTACCTCCGTCTTTGGATTTCATAAACTCGTTATTTTCCACTTAAGTATTCTATTTGACTTTTGGTTTTTGTCTTTGGATTGTGGATTGGCATACGCTTTTTGTGGAATTTGCTTTTGATTGCTCTTTGGATGATGTCTGGATCTAGTTATGCTAGCTTCAGAGTATGTTGTGTGAATGAGTTTAAGGTGAGGCTACCGAAAGTTTCGGTAGATCCTCACTTTATATGCATGAGGTGTAGGGACAGGTTTGCTTGATAAATGATCTCTTACTTTGCCTCCCACCCTGCTAATTTATTAGTTCAGGATTTCATTCTCGCACTAATAGTGCTCCTTTGCATCTGGAAGATGGCTAACAAAATATTATCTATTGCGAAGGTGGATAGATTGAGCGAGTCAAGCGATAATAAAGAAGAAACAATAGTAACGCTGGGTCAGTCAAAGTGCACGCCGTGAAAACGGACTCGTAAATGCGGACGCTGAAGAGGATATGTCCAATAAAGTTTTCGTAACTATGTTGTTACAACAAAATCAAACACTTATGGAGTTATTAAAGGAAATGTAAGGTTTGTTTTTGGAGATAGTCTACAGAGCAGCGGGACTCGAGTGACGCCGCGTGGGCAATGGCTGCCTCCTAGTAAAAGTAAACAAACGCTTTCGAAGTTCAAAGTAGCACGGTAAACGTTAAAGATGCCATAATTTACTCAGGTCGGTATCAAACATTAGTTTTAGTCAGGGATAACCTACCATAATTTTAGTTAAAACGACGAGAATAGGTTTTATCTCGCCGAGACTGATTTAAATCTACCGGCCTAACGTAGGCGAGCCAAATTCTAGTACTCGTAGGCTAAGCGGGAGTTGAGACTTCCCAAGTAGGTAGCCTGTTTCACAATATATTGACTGGGGGGCCTTTCTGTCAAGCATGCTTCGTCTCCCAGTCGTGCTCACCGCTCGCTGGATCGCCATCGTGACGCTCTGCTGCAGCGTGACGCTCCGCAAGCAGCTATCCTGGACGCTTCTGTAGCTGCTCGTCAGACGCTCCTCGCTGCCGTGCAGGACGCTCGGCTGACCACCAGCGTGACGCTCCGCAAGCAGCTATCCTGGACTCTTCTGTAGCTGCTCGCCAGACGCCGGCTGGACCACTAGCGTGACGCCCGCAAGCAGCTATCCTGGACTCTTCTGTAGCTGCTCGTCAGGGCGCTTCTCTCGCTGCCGCAGGACGCCAGCTGGACCGCCATCGTGACGCCCGCAAGCAGCTATCCTGGGCGCTTCTGTAGCTGCTCGTCAGGACGCTCCTCTCGCTGCCGTGCAGGACGCCAGCTGGACCGCCATCGTGGCGCTCCGCAAGCAGCTATCCTGGACACTTCTGTAGCTGCTCATCAGGACGCTCCTCTGCGCTGCCGTGCAGGACGCCGGATGGACTCTCGGGAGGCGCCTCTTTGGTTGCTCGAAGTGAAGCTTCAGAGCAATCAAAGTCTGCGGGAAGCGTGATCCCATCTGCGTGTTGGACCGCTAGGCCTTCGTTTCTCCATTGAAGAGGGAGAAGTCTCTTGTGAGTCGGAGCCTGCAGTCCTTGAGCAGCCTCCCCCTTCCTCGTCTACGGACTACCAGGTGTTAGCCGGCCTTTCTTAAGGACTTGTTTGGCGACAAGTTTCAAACCCTCGCCACTCTCTCTCCTCCTTCGCAGTTTGCTTCGGCCCTGGACGAGGAGAGCGCCGGGTTTGTCAAGATGACTTCGTCTCTGGCGACGAAGAAGGCCTTCAAGAAGGTTAACACCTGGATGGAGGAAGGAAGACCCAAGGCAAGACTTCTTTTGCCCTGCCTCCGTCCAAGCTGAGCGGCAAGGCAGGTATGTGGTAAGAGACCGGGAGGACGTCGGCTCAAGAGTTCCTTTGTTGTCCCAGGAGACTTCGCTAGCTTGGTCGACGCGCCTAGAAGGTCCCTCCTGTCGGCTGCCAAAGTGTCCTGGACTATGTCGGAGACGGATCACCATTTGAAAGGACTGTTTCGAACCATGGAGGTCTTCATTTTCCTGGACTGGTGTTTGGGGGCTCTAGACGTCAGGATTAGGAGTCCCGACTCGATCTGCCTGGGGGAGCTGTCCAGCGTGTTGAACTGCATGGACAAGGCAGTCAGGGATGGCTCAGAGGAACTGGCTTCCTCTTTTTATGCGGGCCTCTTGAAGAAGAGGGCCTTGTACTGTAACTTTACAGCCTATGGCCCTACCAGCCAACGGCCATACCACGTTGAGCACCGCTTCTCGTGCGATCAGCAAGTTAAGCAACGTTGGGTCTGGTCAGTACTTGGATGGGTGACCGCCTGGGAACACCAGATGCCTTTGGCGTCATACTTTTGCAAAGTCAGTTTCTCCGTCGCAGAGGGCTTTGCTGTTCTCCCCTGTTTTCGAGCCATCTCTTCCCCAGTCCTTGTTCAAGGATCTCTCCTCCAGCTTGAAGGAGGCCACTCAAGACCTCTTGGCCCACTCGTCAAGACGCCCGCAGTCCCTTTGATGTCGTTGTCGGGTCAGACCTCCAGGAAGTAGAAGCCCTTTTGTGGAGGAGCTTCTTCCTCGAGATCTTCTCCCCAAGGTAGAGGTCTTTTCAGAGGCGGAGCCCCGCCTAAACCTTGGGGCAGGAAGTGATTTGCAGGGCCTCCAGACACCTGTAGGAGCCAGGCTTCTTTCGTTTGCGAGAGCCTGGAGAGCAAGAGGGGCAGACACCTGGTCCCTTGAAGTTATCGAGAGAGGATACAAGATCCCCTTTCTCGACTCTCCACTTCTGTGCACGTCGCCCAGGGATCTGTCGTCCTCATTCCATCAAGAGAAGCAACAGATCCTTTTCGAGCTATTAGAGCAAATGCTCAAGCCAGAGCTGTGGAGCAAGTCCTGGAGCTGGACTCCCAGGATTCTACAACCGACTGTTCCTAGTTCGAAGCAGTCGGGAGGATTGAGACCAGTCCTTGATGTCAGTAGACTGAACCGCTTCATGGTGAAGGAGAAGTTCACGATGGAGACGTCCCAGTCTGTTTTAGGAGCATTAAGACCAGGAGATTCGATGGTCGCTCTGGACTTACAGGACGCTTACTTTCACGTTCCCATACATCCCCAGTCGAGGAAGTATTTGAGGTTTGTACTAGGGGACGAGTGTTTCAATGCAGAGCTCTTTGCTTCGGGCTAAGCACAGCTCCCATGATCTTCACGATTATCATGAGAAATCTGGCGAGATGGCTTCACTTGGCGGGTATTCGTATCTCGCTTTACCTGGCCGATTGGCTCATCCGAGCCTCTTCACAGTCAAGGTGTCTGGAGGACCTGAATGCGAATTTAGAGTTGACAAAGTCCCTAGGACTTCTAGTGAACGAAGAAAAGTCCCATCTGATCCCGACGCAGTCCATCGTCTATCTGGGGATTCAGATGGATTCAGTGGCTTTTCAAGCTTTTCCATCCCAGGAACGTCAGTAGCAATGCTTAGAAAAGTCTCATCCTTCCTAGGGAAGGAAATATGCTCGGTGAGGGAATGGACGAGTTTGCTGGGGACCATTTCCTCTCTGGAGAAGTTTGTTTCCTGGGAAGACTTCATCTCAGGCCGCTCCAGTTTTCCTGGCGGAAAACTGAATAGACAAGGAGAATCTAGAGGAGACCCTGAAGATCTCTCCCGTTTTCAAAGATTCACCTGAGGTAGTGGCTCGACCCTCGAGGTTGGCAGAAGGGGTTTCTCTATGCCTTCTGAGCCCCGACCTGGTGTTGTTTTCCCTACGCTCCCAGGGAGGGATGGGGGAGCAACACTAGGAGGGGAGAAAGTGTCAGGCACCTGGAGAGGGTAACAGGTGTCCTGGCACATCAATCTCAAGGAATTAGGGGCGATCCTGCTGGCCCTTCAATCCTTCGAGAGCCAAGTGTCAGGCCGAGTCGTACAAGTAAATTCAGACAACTCCACAGCCCTGGCATACCTCAAGAAACAGGGAGGAACTCGTTCCCGGTCCCTGTTCGCCCTGGCGAAGGAGATCCTGCTTTGGGCCCATGCGCGGGGGATCACGATCCTTGCGAGGTTCGTTGCAGGAGTGGAGAATATCCGCGCGGACCTTCTCGGTCGACAGCGTCAGCTTCTACCGACCGAGTGGACCCTTCACGAGGAAGTATGTCAGGAGCTGTGGAGGTTATGGGGACGTCCCTTGGTAGATCTGCTCAGGCAGCCCCATTTCGAAAGGTACCTCAAAACTTCCCCGCTATGAGTCTAACTGCATTCAGACTATCAGCCAACAACAAGGATCTTCACGATCTCTTGAGATCCTTTGAGACTGTCAAGGTACCTCATTCCAGGACGCCTCCCTGGAACCTGGATGTCGTCCTAAATTTTTTATGTCAAATACCTTCGAGCCTCTTTCTTCGGCGTCTCAAGAATGTGACAAGGAAGGTTTTTTCCTAACTGCTCTGGCTACGGCGAAGAGAGTTAGTGAACTTCAGGCTATCAATAATCATGTAGGTTTTAGAGGCCATAATGCAGTATGTTCTCTAAGCCGTATGTTCTTGCTAAAACGAGAACCCGTCTACCCCTTGGCCCAGGACCTTCGAGATTAAGGGTATGACGGAAATTCTCGGACATGAACCAGAAAGAGTCATGTGTCCTGTCAGGGCTCTCAAATTTTATTTGCAGAAGACTCGGGAAAGTCGAGGTCCTTCGGACAGTCTGTGGTGCTCTGTCAAGAGGCCGGATTTGCCTCTTTCTAAGAATGCACTGGCGTTCTTTTTTAGAAGCACCATTTTAGACGCACTTTCCGACGTTCAAGACAGTGACTTGAGTTTTTTGAAGTTAAGGCTCACGAAGTTAGAGCCATTGCAACCTCGGTGGCTTTCCAGAAGAACATGTCCCTTTGCGATCTTCTGGGTACCACCTTCTGGCGAAGCAATTCGGTGTTCGCTTCACATTACTTGCGGGACGTGAAGACGACATACGAAGACTGCTATTCGCTAGGACCATACGTTTCCGCACTCCAGATCGGCCCCATAACACTTCTAGGCCTGGACCTCTGTCGGACTCCCAGGACCAGGAGAGGGCAAGTCGAAAGCCACAGGAGGGTTACGGGGCTTCCCACCGATCTGGCGTCCCTTTGGCAGGACCTGTTGTCGCTTCTGCAGACACAGTGTTGTGGGCAGGGGAGCGATTCTCATCCTATCCTTTAGAGGTTAGGAAGTATATTTTAATCTTGATTTTGTTTTTTTTACGTCAGATCGGTCCCATAACGCTTCTAGGCCTGGACCTCTGTCGGACTCCCAGGACCAGGGAGAGGGCATGTCGAAAGCCGCAAGAGGGTTACGGAGGCTTCCCCCGATCTGGCGTCCCTTCGGCAGGACCTGTTGACGCCTAGGTCAGGTGGTTGGTCGTTGCTCCTTTGCCCTCACAGTATGGCCTTATGATCTAGTCCCATTGTGGTCACGCCCCGTGGACAGATCATCTAGAACTCACCAGCTATATAGGTCACTACCTTGCTGGAGACTCTAGTAAAGCAGAAGCAGGCTTGGGTGACAGTAATCACGAAGTCAGCTATGCTAACATAGGCCTGGACCTCTGTCGGACTCCTAGGACCAGGGAGAGGGCATGTCGAAAGCTGTAAGTTGGTTACGGGGACTTCCCACCGATCTGGCGTCCCTTCGGCAGTTGATGCTCTCGGTCAGGTGGTTGGTCGTTGCTCCTTTTGCTCTCACAGTATGGTCTTATGATCTAGTCCCATTGTGGTCATGCCCCCGTGGACAGATCATCTAGAACTCACCAGCTATATAGGTCACTACCTTGCTGGAGACTGTAGTAAAGCAGAAGCAGGCTTCGTGACTGTAATCACGAAGTCAGCTATGCTAACAAGTAAGGAACCAAGGCGTCAATCGCCTACATATATTTGTTTCCTAAATCCTATTCTGTCTCTTCCCACCTCCAATGGTGGGATTCAGCTATATATATATCTGACAGGTAAGTTGCATGAACAAAATGATATTTTAATGATAAAATAAAGTTTGTTCATACTTACCTGGCAGATATATATAATCATAGTGCCCACCCTCCTCCCCTCAGGAGACAGTGGCACTAGAAAATCTGAATAGAAAATGGGAATGGTTCTGATACCACCTCCCAGCGGCGGGAATGGGTATTAACCACCTGGCCCCACTGCGTGTGCCGCGAGTTTTGGAATTCTGTCGGACTTCGGAGAATACAGCTATATATATATCTGCCAGGTAAGTATGAACAAACTTTATTTTATCATTAAAATATCATTTTGAGGAGACAATTTATAAATTTTTCAAATTATATAAGTAAGTACGTGTAGATGCAAGAAGGAAGAAAGGCACAAGTCAAGTGATACTCCTTAGTTAGAACTAATTGGATTAATTATTGTTAGATGCATATGCTCATGTTTATATGAGGAAACAACTTGTTACTTTCCAAATGACATATTCTTAGTCTAAGTGGAAAATCTGTTTCTTACATGTCAGTTGTAATTTAGAGGCAGTGGTTAAGAAATCAAATGAGGTTACATATGAAGGAAATTCCCCCATCTTATCTCTCACAGCTCTTTACTTCTTTGTTTTTTATGGGTCTTTTTGCCAGTTTTTCACCATTTCATTTTCGTCACTGTCACTTTGATTCGCCAATAATTTCATATGTTGCACATCCCTCTAATCATGCGTCCATATCTGCACTTCCCTCTTTAATGTGCCATGTTGTTAAGAGTTTCATTTTAAAAACCCTCAAAGAAGGTTAAATTACTAAGAGTATTCATTTTGTTCATATCAAGCTTATATTTCTATGCTGCTAAATGAGTAAGAGGAAATGAAGTGAGAGGGAGAGAGAGAGATTGGCTATTATACCTCCATCATTATAAAAATGTTTATGTTGACAAGGAAAATCAAAGAGATTTTGAAAAGGAGTGGCCATAAAATACTAGGTGTCATGGCCAGAGTATAATAGGAAAATTGTATCACAAATAAGGAGAGATATGGTGTACAGAGACTGAAAAAACAAGATCTCAAAGAGTGAGATGCGTTGGGCACATGATGAGAAAGGATGAGGAACAGTTGGTTAGAAAAGCAGTAGCTCTGAAGAAGAAGGAAAAAATCATGTAGGAAAACCCAGGAAATTATGAAGATAGGAGACTGAGGACTCTAGATTATTGTGTCATTGATATATGTTATGTAAAATATTAACTTATGTTAACTATAAAATGTTTTACTTAATATATGAAAAATTACATGAATTAGCAAATACATAAATAGTATAGCACAGTATATAGTTCTTGGATCTGAAGTTAGTAGTACTAATGAGAACTTTAGTAGAATTTTGATTAAAGGATATATTTTATCAGGGGTACAGTAGGAGGATCTTGTAGATATTATTTCTGATTGGTTGAATGTTAATTATCTCAGCACATTATTTTCCAGTTAGGAGAAATGTGCCATGAGCTAAATCTTCCATTACATGTGGATGGAGCCAGATTGATGAATGCATCGGTAGCTTTGGGAATGAATCCAAGTCGTCTAGTTGCATCATGTGACTCAGTTGCCTTATGCCTTAATAAAGGCCTTGGTGCACCAATGGGTTCCCTTGTAGTTGGAACAAAAGATTTTATTGCAAGGTTAGTCCATTTTCACAACAATGTACTGTATACAGAATTTAGTATGACCATACTTGATCAATTTTAAGTAGAGTGATCAAAGTATTATATTAGATGAGAACATAACTTAGGCTTTAAAACTTTGCATCATTTTGCATTAGAAAAAAGGTAAATTTTTCTCTTTTTTTTTTTTAAGAGAAAGAAATTTTATAAGGCACAAGATTGTAGACTTGAAGCAATAAAACCTTTAGTGAAGCTATTTTCTTCATAGTTTATGTTAATATAGTGGAATCTTGGCGTCATAATAGCTCTTCCGAGCACCTCATATGTATTTTAAATAATTCTACATATTGATTCATTTGAGGAGTATGTTGAGGAATTACTACTTCAAGAAACATGCTGATAAAATAATTATAAAGAAATGTATCATTTTTTTAATCCCACAAAGTTTTCTTTTTCCATCTTCAGGGCATTAAGAATACGGAAAGTATTAGGTGGGGGTTTGCACCAGTGTGGTATGATGGCTGCTGCTGGTATTTTTGCATTAGACCATGTGGTTCCAAGGTTAGCTTGGGACCATAGTCATGCAAGAGCAATTGCACAAAGTAAGTGTGAGTGCTGTATATGGCAGTCCCTGGGTTATAGCAGCTCTGACTTAAGGCATTCTGAACTTACAGCGCTTTTTCAAATATTCATAAAATAAATCAGTTCCGGGTTACGGCTGATGGTTTGAAGTTACGGTGCCATAAGCGAAGTAACTAGGATTCTGAGCAGCGTAGATGTAGGCACTAGTATAACGAGATAAGAAAACCAATTTACGGAGCTGTAGCAACCGGGAGGGTTCACTATAAGAAGGTCCCTCCAGTAAGAAGGGGAGAAAACCAGTTTATTACCAGGGCAAAGCTTAAAAACCTGTTTCTTTCCCCAGGCTTACATAAGACTATCTCTCTCTCTCTCTCATTACAGCGTTTTCCAACTTACGGCACACTGCTGGGAACGGAACCCCCACTGTAACCCGGGGACTGCTTACTGTAGTTTTTTTATATAGAAGGAAATTAAGAATTTTGAAAACAGATTTTATGCCTTGTGAATACAAACCATTGTTGTATAAGAGCCTACTATTTCAGTAGTTTTAGACCAGCAAAAAATCTTCACTAGACAAACCCACTTTCATTCCCTCCAGCTGGGCAAAGATATGTATATCAGTTCAAGAGCAAATTTTACTCACTACAGGAAATTAGAGATTTAGAGGTATATCTTTCCTGAGCATCTATCACTATCAGGAAAAACAAGATCTTTGTAAATTTCAAGTCCCATGTTCTTTAAAGCCAAAAGTAAAAGTGATTTGTATCTGCAAAATAAAATCTGTTTTGAGAACTGTTGATTTTCCCATTACTTGAGTGTAGATTAATTGTCATCAGTGGAAGTAATTTAAGATTGAATGTTTTGATAATTTTCTCTATACAATGGCACCTCAACTCATAGACGGTACAGGTAAAAATGACCCAGTGTTTCAGTCACTGGGTCAGTGGTATATGATAGCGTAAGCCTGACTAGCTTATGACATGTTTCAGAAAGTAAGGATTTTTAAAATTTTTATGTCAAACCAGATACTGTAAATAACAAAACTTAAGTAAGCCATACAAACAAAAATATGGCTGAAATGTTCACTAGATTTTTAATGTGGAAGATACCAATATGTGAGTGCAAAACTATAGCTACTCCCGCTGTTTAAAATCATGAGACAAATGCACACTCACATGCAATGCAATGAGGTGCTTTTGTTATTATTATTATTATTAATCATCATCATTATTATTTTGACTGCATGTATTGTTGAATTCATTACAGTTTGCAAGATCCTCCTCAGAAATTATCATTATTGATACAATCCTAAATAGAACAGAAATTATTGTAAGTTTTTAAAAAAAAGTTGCTACTGCCATAGAATTCAGAACTATTCAGCTTACTTCCCCCTTCCAATAATTGTAACACTCAAAAGATATTGTACATAAGTTTTATTCCACCCACTCCAAGTACGTCATTTCATGTCATTCCTCATTTAAGAAAGCCATAAAAATCTTTCATGAAAATATTTGCATATAGAGAAACATAGGTAGTTAGTAGGAAAGGAGAGATAATAGACAGAGCAACACGGTCCAAAATTGTCTGTAAGACGTTATTTGACACCTCTATCTGATTGTTTTATTATATATTATTGTAACACTGTACTTGAATATTTAACATTAAGTTATACTATATTTGAGTATTTAATATTAAGCTTAAGCCGCAGTCAGTCAGGGATCATGGGTTTAAAAAGAAGTCAATAATTTTTTTATCTTTTTATCTTTACTTTTGTTTTGTAGGTGCATTGTTTATTTTTATTAATACATTCCTATTTTATATGTATAGCAACATTTATATTGAAAATTATACTTTATAGTATATTTATATACATGTTACTCATTGGTAACTAAGAAGTACAGTACAGAACTGTAAATTGGAAATTCCTTCTTATAGAAAAGAATCAAAATGTTCATATGGTTATGTAATCAATGAATTTGTTCCAACACATCTGAAAATGAACTCACATTATAAGACCTACAGATGAAAAATTAATCTGCATGTGAGTGAGTTTGAGAGTCATTATTAAATAATAATTTGGCAAAAGTTTGATAACAGATTCATTCATACAAGAGAAAATGTATCCTAGAGGAAACACACCCAATGAGTAGTTGAACAAAAACACACAGGTACTAAACTAGCTCATCCAAGTCACAGTAGCAAATTACATTAGACGTAAAAGGCAGAAAAACATGCTAAATGTTCCAGGGAGTGGGTTTAGTTACAGAGCAGGGCATAATGGGCCAGTTACCCTGGAAACAAAGAAGCCACCGTACTGGTTTAGGCTGGCAAGCATTGGTCATATTTTTTTCAGCCTCAGTTATGTCTAGAGTGCTTATCAAATTATTCCTTTGAGTAAGAGATATGATTTTTTACAGTGGAAAACATTTTAAAAACTAATACTTCATGATTTTCACAACTACTTGGTTATTCTCTTGAGTAGATTTCCCTTCTGTTTTGACAATTTGTCATTTTTTCATTATTTACAGGTCTGTTTTGACAATTTGTCATTTTTTCATTATTTACAGGTGTGTCAGAGGAACATAGTAGTGCAGTCACTGTAGAGCTCAAAGGTGTCCAGACAAATGTGGTTTTGTTACAGTGTGATAATATTAGAGTTAATGCAAAAAAACTTTGTCAGAGATTGGAAGTAGTAAGTACAAATAAGTGTTTTTAGTTTTGCATCATGAGATTTGTACTTGTATGCATTTTTCTATGAAAATTGTGGCAACTTATGCTGTTCATATAATACACAAGTAATCTTAATAAAATTGGTAGCTTTGTGGAGACAGACATGACATGTAATTTTAATAACAACAATGTCCTACTAACTCTATTTCTTCACACTTTTTTGGATATGCCTGTCACTTCAAAGCTTAAAGATCCAAATAAGTAACGAAGAAAATCTTATGTCTGTAGCAGGATTCAAACCCACATTCAGTATATCAGAACGAAGGTCACATTAACCCACCTGACCAGATGGATAGGTGGGTTAACGTGTCCACGTTCTGATATACTGAATTTGGGTTTGTCAAGGGTGTCTTCATTTTGATCTTTAGGCTTTGTAGGGACAAGTGTATCTAACAAGTGAAGAAATTTAAAAGGTAGTAAGTATTGTGGCTATTACAATTACAATTTCATGTGCCTGGTGCAATAGTGACCAGTAGATTCTGTATATATGACCAATATATTATTATGAATCAGTTTTCTTCCAGACTTTAAGGCTTAAGACTGTTGAGGGGTGAAGCAATTCCTTCCCAGACTTTTATGCTGTTGTTGGACATTATGTCTTAAAACTACCTAAATCTGATTCTCATTAAGTCAAGCTATTTAATTGCTATACCAAATCTAGCTGGGGCTTTTTCATTGTTTTTTCCACTCTGTTTTCCTCTCATTGTCATCATGAATGGTCTTTTGTTGATGAAGTGAGTAAGACAGGGAACATGGTTATAATTATTCTTAGAACATGAAGAGGTTGAATTTGAATGACATGCCTCCTCACCTGTTGAATTAAAGTAGCTTGTGAGATCAGACTTAGTAGTGGAAGAATAAGCCTGTAGAATTATTTGCATGAGCCATAATATGATGGTGCTCTTGGCAGCTTCATATTCAACCAGTAATCACCCCCACAGGAAAAGAACTTTTTCCTCCTGTCATTTATTCGCATAAAATACCATATCTCCTCAACTTGCCGGTTTCTTATGAAGCAAGCATGATTGTTTCCTACAGAAAATACTAGAAATAGTTTGAGTAACTTTCGTATTCTACTTGAATGAAAACCCTGTGGAGATGATGTTTTAAAGTCAGTACAACTTAAAAGCAGTCACTCACAACCTATGGGTTACTCAGCCTACTGCATAAAAACAAACATTACCCTCCCCCTTTGTAAAAAGATTCAGATTTCTTAAGTCTATGCCTCACAGCTCAGACTTTAGGAGAAAGTTGTCTGTGTCTGTTAAAACCCTGGTACATGAGACAAGCCAATGTTCTGCCAGTTCTTAGTGTGTTTTAGCCTGAAAGGATCTGAAGTTCACTTATGTTGCAAGATGGAGTGAAAACCTAATTAGAAAGGTAACTTAAAACTACTAGTGGCAATTTCCAACCAGGAGGCTGTAGACTTTCTGGTGGGACTTCCTTTTGAAAATGTTGGCTTGTCAAATTTAACTCGTAAGTTCTTTGATAAGTACCCTGACTTAAAAAACTGAAGCTAGTCTGATATATATCCTTTAAATACAGACAACTTCCTAGATTTGTGGAGGAACAGTAAGAAACCTACTACTTGGGAACATTGGCTTTGAGCAGAATAACCTTTGCATTGCACAGACCACAGAACAGTTACCCCTTGGATTGATAGAATCCTTTTATGAATTTGCAATAACCTCTGCTGTATGGCCAGAATATCCCCCATGATGAGGCATGAGTTTCTCCCAGAAAGACAGTGATATGAGATGGTCCATGGTCAGGCCCAAGAGTTCTGGAAACCAAGCTATCAGGGTCAAAAAGCATGTATTCACAAGATGCTTGGTTCAGAAGCTCCTAACAAGTTTGGTAGACAGTTGATTAAACAGGCTGCGAAGTTTACAAGAGGGGTTCCCTACAATCTCAAGACCTTGCACACCACTGATTTCCTAGGATGTTTTGTTCTCCAGTCCACTGCTAAATGATACATGGCTGGTGACGATGTTCCTCCCATGTTGCATAAATATGCTGCCTTGGTTGAGTTATCTGACATTATACCCTGGACTTTGCATGTCAGATAGAAAAGGCTTAGACCCAGAAAAACTGCCTTCTCTGCATGTATAAGGACTCTCAGCAGTACCTCCGTATTTTTAGCAACAAGATGGTGTTCCAGTTAAAGGCCCTGTGCTTTGGACTGGCAACCATTCCCCAGGTGTTTTAATTTGGTATTCACTTGTCTCGACTTTGGCCCAGTCGAAGGGTATTCAAATTCTGTGGTATCTTCCTGATTGGTTAGTCCTGGCTTCCTCCAGGGAATGCCTTCTTTGGGACAGGAATCATCTGCAAGCTTATTATCTGAATCAGGGAATTGTTATCAACAGGCAGAAGTCCAAAATCATCCCCAAACATGAGGTAAAAGTGCTATCTAGATATGATTTTTGACATGGTAGCAGTACTAACCTTCCTTGTGGGCTGTCATCTGTGCAGCCTAACAGAGATAGTGTTGTAGTTCTTGTCGCAGCAGGAATAATCTGCTTGGCTGAGCAAGTAGTCCTAGGTCATCTGTCATCCTTGGAGAAGCTTGTACCCCATGAGCAGAATCATCTTCAATCACTTCAGTGGCAACTGAAGCAGCACTGGCCTGCCTTTCAGGATCCACCTTCCTAACTTGTGCCTGAATTGTGAAGAGGGGGAACTTTTTGTGGCCACACAAGAGACATCTCTTAAGGAGAGTTTTGTTGAGTGGTACACAGATCTGCAGACACTCACGGTTGAGGTGCTCCCATGCCCCACCCTTCTGTGTCAACTGCATGTTTGCAGGTACCATGAGGCAGTTCAGTCTTTCCACTTTCACTAGTGGAGATTATCCTGCAAGAGGGAGTTTTTCTTGCAGGCAGCAAGAGATATATTTGGGTACCGCCATTGTTTCTCCATACCTGTATACTGAGGAAAATGGGCCATCATCTGTGATTGGTATGATAGAAAGGGTTAATCTCTGGTCAGAGAATATGTTCATCAGGTCAACAGCCTTATCTCAGGTCTTCAAACTGAAAGGATTGGATCTCTCCACCTTGGTGGAGTTATCCATGTTTATGAGAAACTTCAAGCAGACTTGCCCTCCTTGGGAGCTTCAGCCCCCAGAGAGAAGTATCATTAATGTTGCAGAGCCTTATAATGCCTCCCTATGAGCCTCTGTGAAGTTCCTCAGAAAGAAACTCAGTTCTCTTGCTGAGGCCAAAACCAAGAGAAAGAGTTACATGGCCTGTGTTATCTTGTTTGGCAGGAGGGTAGGGTACCCTCTTCTCTTTTGCCCCAAAGGCCATAGCCAAGATTCAGAACCAATCAGTTCTGGGTGAGAGGTTTGCTAGTTCATCCATTACCTGCCTTTGAGACTGTTGGTGGAGACCCAGATGAAATGCTGTTGTGCCCTGTTCTGAGCCCTCAAGTACTAGAACCACCCACTCCTTTAGGCCTGAAAGTAGGAGACTTTTCATTAGTGCAGGTAGGCATAAGGTGAGGTCTTTAGGAACACTTCTTTCTGGGTATGTGAGGTTATCAGGCAGGCCTGTTATTTCTCTCCGAAGGAGTCTGGCCTCTCTCCTCACTCAAGAGGACACAAAGTCATGGGTGTGGGGCTGTCTCTCACCTTTCAGAAGAACTTGTGTATGTTTCAGGTAACAAGATGGAGGTCTGGTGTAACCAGACCACCTCCATCTCATTCCATCTGAGGGATTTGCCCACAAGTCTCACAATTCATTGACCATTTCAGCTTGCGCTGAATGCACTGAAGGATCCCCCTTTATGAAAGGATCTGGTTTGTATACCTAGGAAAAATACAAATTGCTTATAAAATTTGTAATACAGTATAACAAAAATTTAATTTCATCTGTTAAGAGGTGTCAGGCATATGCATGTATTTTTGGTAAAAATTTTTTATTAGTCATACAAACTAAAACTAATAGTTGAATTATCCTCCTTTGCACTTTT
This sequence comes from Macrobrachium rosenbergii, assembly GCF_040412425.1. NCBI lineage: Eukaryota > Metazoa > Arthropoda > Malacostraca > Decapoda > Palaemonidae > Macrobrachium > Macrobrachium rosenbergii. The sequence goes on from NC_089746.1 coordinate 19,417,336, forward strand.
ATTACAGGTACCAGAGAGAGAATATGAAGACCTGGGTGAGAAAATAGCTGTCTTAATGATGCCAATTTCAGATTCGGTAGTCCGATTTATGACTCACTGTGATATTAAAAAAGAAGATGTAAAAGCAGTTTGCAAAAAATTGAAGTATGTTATTCAAGAATATGATAATATGATGTATTTAGAATACAAGATTAATGTATGACATTAGTTGTTTTTATATAAAAAATATATAAACTGTTATCTGATTTGGAAGTTTAATTAATAAAAAATACTACACAGTCTTTTTTTCTATAACCATTACTATTATTAGACAGTATAATCAGATCAATGAATTAAAGGTTGCAACTAACAGTAATAGTTCTTAACAAATAAACATGAAAGGTTATTCTTCCTTAAGGTAACGTCACATTTACAAGAAATAACACTGAAAAGATATTTTCTGTACTAGCTGTGTCACATGAATGCTTCCATAGGTATGAAGAAAATAACCAATAAAGAACAATGACAACTGGTACAGTCTCTTGCAATAGGTCACAAGTAGAGCAATATATAATCAAAATACCTTGGTTTCTGTCTTCATATAAAAGGTAAATGACAAAAGATGAATACAAAAATTATGTAATATGCAAATCTCATACAAACGATGTTACCTGTTTTTTTTACTGTACAGTACAGTATGCAGAGTGTCAAGTTGATATTTCAGAGGCCAATTTATTATTTACTGTTACAGCTGTTGCAGTTTATACCCCTTTTCCACTTTGTACTGGAAACTTGCAGTACAAGGTAATTTGTAATATAAACATTACAGTCTGATTTATGTTTAATGTCCAAACTCTATCTCTTCAGTACAATTTACAGTATTGTGATTTTTCTCATCCAATACCTGACACCTTTGATTTCCAATTCTGATAAATGCTTTGAAAAAGATATTACATTACAGAGCAACTAGTTGTGATCTTTAAAACCCATCACTGATAAGCAGTCCTTCACATCAACATTATTCTCCATAGAGTCAATATCATTGGTCTGGATAATCACTTTTTATAACATACTACAGAATTCATAAAATACTTAAAACATAAACGTTGAACACAGTAAAATATTAATTGCATGAAGTTTGTTATAAGAAGATAGTTTAACCAGGCCAGAGCTAAAAGTCATAACTTACAGGGTTCCTCAAAGGGTCTGTTCTAATTAAACACATATATCCTACTGCTTTGGGTATACCGAGAATATAGACAGTGCATCACTGAAAAGGAAATTTAATATTGATTCTTTTCCACAATTCATATGGATAAATTTTATACTCTGTTAAGGTGCTCAATCATCCATCAAGGAATTTTAGTTTTATTGTAAGATGAAACTGTCACTGATTTCAGTTTCATAACAATCCACCTTTTACTCAGTGATGTAATTTGTTAAGATTTCATTTCACTTAATCACATTCTACTTATTGCCAGAAAAATTCTTCCCCTTACTTCAGGGGAAATCTCTCTGTTAGTAACACTTGTTTCAAAGTCAACTGATTTTATGTAATAACACTTGTTTCAAAATTAACTTTTAATGTCCTCTGTATTGTATTACAAAGGAAGATTAATTCCTGGAATGCAAACTGGGGTATAAGCACTGTTTCATGAAAAAGTTAAGTGAATGGTTCTGCCAGTTAAAATACGGCAAGCTGACACTACCCGTATGAAGCAATTGTTAATTATAAGCTACAGATTAATAATTATGAAATAAGAATGCATTGCAGAATGCTGTCAACCTTAACTGTTTTGTAGAACTCTAACTTCATTCTTTTCCACCACTTTCTCAGTCTGAATTGTGTGTTCTTTTCCAAGCATGAAAGGCAAGTGTAACCTATCTAATAACCATTATTTGAAGTAAATTTCAGGAAAATTTGGCAAATTTCCTGATGACTTACCAAGAATTAGTTTATACCTTCAATACTTGAACTGTATATTACAGTAACTTCACTCTAAAAAAGCATTACTGTATATGCAGATAAATAGTACAGTACTGCATAATATATTTTTAAAACAAAAAACCTTAAACTAATATTATACTATTATTTAGACAGCCTTTCAAGTTCCTAAGCCTGAATACATAAAAGATTAATTAAGTATGCCTCCATTTCATTGATCAGAGCTTTAGCTGCCCAAAGTAAAACAGTGTATTACTACTGAAAAAAATGTGTACAGTGTAGAATTATAACTTTCATCCTTGCAAATAATTTTATACCATTTCACATCTAAAAGCATTTATAAAATGCCAGCATACAGTACTGTACATTTAGCTTGAAAAAGAAAAATTTCTAATAATTTTACTTAAAATTCTACTGATTAGTTAGTTTCATCTAGAAACTGTCTTATACTAGCTGGTTTTGCCAATAAAGGCATTTAGTCACTAAAATAATTTGCATTGTAGTGATGCATTGCATGTAAAATAAAATAGCATTAATTAAAATGCTCCTTAAATCTAACCAGATTTCAGTGCTGCTGCTTTCAGTTCACGTCTGAGTATTTTCCCTGTGGCTGATTTTGGGATTTTATCTGTGAAACAAACACCACCTAAAAGCCTTTTGTGAGGAGCAACTTCCTTTGCAACATAGTCTGCAATTTCATCTTGAGTTACATCTGATTCTGGTGATAATACAACATATGCTCTGGGTACTTCCCCAGCTCTCTCATCTGGTAAACCAATGACTGCGACGTCCACTACTGCTGGGTGCCTTCTCAGCAAGTCCTCCAACTCTGCAGGAGCCACCTGTGCAGAGTACAAATAAAATAGAATACTGTATTAAAATTTTTACCAAGAAGTTCAAGGAACACTACAATTTTAATTATGTATGCTACAATTTCACCCATTCCCCATGTCATGCAATCTGTCTTTTTCTGCTTCTTTTTTTAGCTCACCTTAAAATTAAGCATTTTAAATTTAATATCATAATATGAACAAAGTTTGAGTCTTGCACCAACAATTTTCTATAATTTGAACAATTTTATCTCAACGATTCTAGTCAAAGAACCTTATTAAGATAGCCAATATGAAATGATTGGGCTTTTCATATCAAGTTTTTTATTTATTAAAGATAAATTTTGCATTTCTGAAATTTTCTAGATTAAGTGATTAAAAGATTGGGTCTTTTATACCAAGTTTTATATTTTACAGTATTTGTGGTATTAATCACGAAATACATTATTTTTTACTGTAGCTATTAACTAACTCTAGAATACAAAAGTATGTTCTTTTACATAGGACTAATCAATACGGTATTCGGAGACATTCCAAGGGGGAAGAGTATTTATACCTAGTAAGGAAATACCCCAAAATAGTCAATCCATAGATCACAAACTGATAGTCTGGTCCAGCATAAATGCATAGTGGTCCTAGCTAGGCAGGAGTATGAAACAAGAGCCAAGAACCAAAATACTGGTCTGTGGATGCTGTAGAATGTCTTCTTCACATCAACAAAAGCCACCAGAAGGGAATTGTTAAACAATATAAAAGGGATTTTAACAAAGGAAAAATCTATTTCTGGGCTCGACCTGTGTCACCCAGTGAAATGGTTCCATTTAGCACTCATTTCTAGGTATAAGAATTGCTACATATACCAGAGAAAAAGCTGTCTAGAATGCCGGGGTTACCACCCCCGGATCGAACACCTATAATCGGTGTCGGTATACACTAGGGGTGAGCGAATACCACTATCACAGGCCTTCGTCCAATAGATCTCTCTATTCTCAAAGTCCCAAATTGGATGTGCCGTTACAAGTTCTAGAATTCACTAAACACAAAGGTTTTGTGTTCTGTGGAAAATTAGGAATGCTCTACAAGCATGCATGACCAATGAAAAAAAGTTCAGTTAATAACTACAATTCTTTAAAAACATGTTTAGTGCTAGTATAAGAGTTAACATTATGAGAGTAGATTTTCATCTGAAAGATAAGAATGACCCATATAAATCCTCTTAGCAAGCATTTTGCTCTTTTATTTAATACAGGCAGTCCCCAAGTTACGACAGGTCCAGCTTATGACGTTCCGAGGTTATGATGCTTTTCAAATATATTCATGAGAAATTAATACCCGGTTTATGACGCATGTCTCAGGGTTACGACACTTACGACACTGATCCAACAGATGAAATATGGCTCCAAAACAGCAGAATAATAAAATTTGGAGTTTTTTTTTATGAAAAACTCAATAAAAATGCAGTTTACATTGTTTTCAATACACCCAAAGCATTAAAAGTAAGGTTTTCTTAGGAGTTTTGAAGATTTTTGACAATTTTTCGGCTTATGACGCAGCGTAGGAAAGGAACCCCCATCGTAAACCAGGGACTGCCTGTAATTACCAGTACCAGTAATGTGACTAAACATTAGCAGCATTTTCACAAAGAAAACAAAATTAAATAAACCTTTAATCCATTGATGCAAATAAAAGACAAAAAAGAAACCAACCTGCAATCCCTTGACTTTGATAAGTTCCTTCAGTCGATCAACTATATAGACATTCTCATTTTCATCCATCTTTGCTATGTCCCCAGTATGGAGCCAGCCATCCTTATCTATTGTTTCTTGTGTAGCTTTCTCATTTCTGTAGTATCCTTTCATTACCTGTAATATTTATTCATTACACTATCAAACAATTTTCTAAATACAATAAATGCCAATATCTATCAATAATTATTCAGTATTTGTGGATGCCTAAAGAGAAGCTTTTTCTTTTATAATAAAATCAGTGAAAAAAAAGGAAGTAATACAAACTCTCAAATCAATTTACAGAAGCTGATTACTATATACTGCAGTGCCAAATAACAATTACATAATTATACAGTATCATATAAAACTAACAGCATAAATATGAAAATTCTGGATGGAGAGACATCCAATGTTATATGCTAAAAAGTATATACACAAAACATTAACTTACCTGAGGCCCATGTATACAAAGTTCACCCTCAACACCAGGGCCAAGTGTTTCGCCAGTAGAAAGATCTACAATCTTGGCCATGGTATTGGGAATTACTACACCAGTAGATCCTGGCTTGTAAGCCTCCACTGGTGTCATGTGAGTGACAGGAGATGCTTCAGTCATACCATATCCTAAGGATAAAAATGTGAAAATATGAATAAGTTGAAATTTCACAATCACAACGCAATAACTGACATAAGAGTGATTCAATGAGATGGACTTTTTCTGTCTGAAAATATCAACCCTCTCACATCACATCTGTCTCAGAGTAAAGTGATTTCTTATGGACTACTTTTGCTTGATGCTTTTCTTTAACATGTGTAAGTTATTTTTCATGCAAATTGGTGCCTTCTAAAGCTGAATGGTTGTACTTTAACCTTGGGTGATAAAAATTGTAAAACATGAAAAATCCTGTCACCAAGATAAATTCAAGGTTTTCAGAAACTTCTCTCTGTACTATGCTGTTTCTGCCTGAACCCCCATTAGATCCAGATCTTCATCTATCCCCTTTCTCCATTATTTCTTGAGTCTTCTTACATGTCATTGTAGGTTTTTGGACTGATGGTTCCTAGTCCTTTCTCATCACCTGTCCAAACTATTACAATCTTTGAGATCTGTCTCTTTTCCAGCCTCTTCACTAATTCCTCATTCTTAGAGCAATCATCGCACCATAATGTAGCCCTGAATATTAACATGATATAGTTACAAATTTTCAAAATCTCCTTTTTCCTCTGTTAGTGTCCTTGCTTCTGCTGCATATACAGGCCTTATGTGCCCGCCCAATGAAAGTCTTTGCCCTCTATACTAAAGGTACATTTTTATGCATCATTAAGCTAGCTGTTTCCATTTCATCCATGTTGCAGTTAACTCATACTTTTACTGATGTCTCAACTCATGCTGCACAGTCCAGCATGTCCCAGAGGCAACAGAAATATTATACCTCTTTTAAGACTTGCCCATAATCTCACATGTTAAAAAGGAAAAATCATCTATGTATCTCATGAACTTTGCATAGTTGATAAAAAAACCCTATCCACCTAACATCACTGAACTGTACAGACTTTTTATTAAATATTATCCATTAATACTGTGTATTTTATTTCATTCAACCCCAAAACTCATATACATCACATTTGTGGTCTTCAAATGTCCCCAGACAGTGCAAACTTTTGTCTAACTGACTTTTCATCCAAGTCTTTTTCTCATAGTCCTAGTATTTCACTTTCTTTGCTTTTTGCACTGCATTTTTTTAAATTTATATTTTCCTATAGTTATTGCCTCTAAGCACATTGTTTTAGTAAAATTTTTATAATTTCAATTTATTTTAGGATTATGCCAGTGATAATGTTACAAGGTACTGTATTCTTTAATTATAAGGTACCCCAGCTTTAGTTTATTGGGTAACTGTAAGTAACTGGCTTCATGCCTGCCAAGTTAATCATCAAAGTCATCTCACCCAGGGTTTAAGAAAATGACAAGGACTGTGACCATGATCACTATTGCAGTAGGGACAAAAACCATGGTCTTTATCACTGAAGAGACTAAGGGAAGTGTAAATTTTTGTTCAATCCAACATTAGTTTGAAATCTAAGCTATCTACCTTAGGTGTTACCTGTACCAAGCCCTCTTCCTCCTCCAGTTCCAGGATACCGTGACCCTTTGGGTGCCCACCCAAAGGATTCTGGTAGTAGTGCACTTATTCTTCTTAAACAGAACAATAGATTTCTGCCTCTTGAGATGGTGACTGGGCGAGTATATCAGATCATTTTAGCCAAGGCAAAGTCTTCAGTAGAGTTGCCATAACAAGGGGGCAGGGCTCACTGCTTCTCTACAAACTTTTTGTTTCACCAACTGAATCAACTTCTGGTTGTATGTGGCCCACAACTAGCTCATTGCTTTGGTCATATTCTATTTTTCATGGGAAGACGTAATATTCTACTATCTTCTGTCTTCTTTCTCCACTGAGACATCTGTGTTGAGGTTTCCAAAGGACTATGCCATTCAGATCAAGAGATCTCTTGCTCTTTACCTAAGGTAGAATGGCTCCAGTGAATCAGGATAGGAGACTAATTCCAAGCCTGCGATTATTAAGACTCCAACCACTCTTGAAAGGAAGAAAGGGTTAGATTCTTTCAATGATCGAGAAGTTTTTACAACCTTATCTATTCAAGACAAAGCTTCCTTTGCCAGAGCGTTGGACTGGTTGTGTTGTATCTTTGACTTTAAATGACAACAGAAACCTAAGAAGGAAGTGCCTCCAACAGAGACCAGGAACAAACCAACAAAAGCTGGTTCAAACTTACCTTTGCCAACTGGTATTAGGATGAAACTGGAAGAGGAACCAGCAAGGGCTACAACAAGCCCATGACCATACCACATTTCTTCTCTTTACCAGATCACCATCTGGGAAAATCCTACCAGGTACATGGCTGCTCTTTGCAGGAAAATCATCCATTTTCTGCTGCTGAGTTCACAAGCTCATACAAGGTTCATCCCCTCTGCCCTTAGTTTTGATTACTCTCTCACCATCAAAGGCCAATATTTCCAAGGAACTTCGTGTTAGGCTAAGAGGATGATAGTTTCACCCAGTCATGCTTATCTGCAAGAAACTACAGTACGATGATTTTCTTGTCCATTAGCCACCATCTTATGAAGAAGCAGAATACTCACATTTAAAGACAGGAGGGTGTACAACATGCAATAAGTAAAGTCATCTTTAGTGCTGCTTCTTCCTCGAAGTGAGGAATGTACTATCCCAAGGGCAATTCTTCCTCTAGTTGGGATTTGTCTCCAGAAATTCTAGAAATTGTGGAAGACCTATTAGCTTTGTGTACAGCCAAGACTCCAAGAGGCTCCAGGGCCTGGACAGTGAGGGGAAGTTGCAGAAACTGGTTACAGGAAGGGGTGTAGAATGAGATGTCAGACTTCCAAAATCACCACCTCTTAGTTGTGAAGCTGAAAGGAGGGTGGTAATCATTCAACAAACTCAGCCTACTGAACAATCCTTGTGCAGTAGCTATTACTACTTCCTTTATTAGTTATACAAATGTCTGCAACATCTGGGAACATTTGAAAACCATGAATAGGAGCTATACGAGTGACAGGTTTGTATGAATAACTAATACTGTATGAAGAAGCTTATGATATCCAACTGCTTGAAATAACTGTTACCTTCTTGAAAATTCATCCCATCTCCAAACTTCTCGTTAAATTCCTTTACAAGGGCTGGTCCCAGTGGGGCTGCTCCACAGACCAAAGTGTGGACGGATTTTAATAATTCAGGTGTAACCATATCACTATGAATGAGGAAACTGACTATGGGTGGTACAGTATGCAGGATAGTAGTCTGAAATATAGTGTAATATAATTCAATTAGCTTAGAATTAACCATGTATTCATTATGAGGGAACTGTAAATCTATATGCTAAACCTATCTTTACTCTCCTTTGTAATAAACCATTCACTCTATTTCAGGTAAAAAGCACACAATTAACTAGAAAGTTTCAAAAACACCTTAATACCTATCATAAAGCATGATCCACCTTCCATCAGTTTTGTTACCATTTACCTTCCAATCTTGAAGACTACCAAATGAACAATATACAAATAAGTGAATGCAATCTCGTTTCATTTTTATCTTAATTTATCATCATACTAAGATAAAAAATATCCTTACCTTATATCTTTTTATTGTACCAACATAAAGATTTGGTTCAAATGTTGGTACTGTTACCATTTTAGCACCAACATAAAGCGAGAGTCCCATGCAAACAACCATCCCATATATATGAAAGAAAGGAAGAACACCTAATAATACCTCCTGTGTAGACCCTGTAAAAAGAAAAAGAAATTAGAACACTTTGCTCTGTTAAAGCAAAAAGGAAAGTTGATAACACAAATACAGTAACAATGACACATAGGTACTGTATACAGTACCAACACTGCTAGAATGCCAAATGAGGAATATATTGACACTCATTGGCCTCCCCAAAAATCTGAAGAAAACAAAAGCTCAGTCCAGACATTTGATGATGTATAAGTTATTAAATCTGTTGGAAGGTGACATGTACTAAATGGAAAAAGTTATCTTGCCCCAAAAGGAAGTTACTTTTGTTTGCTATTTCCTGAAGTACCAAGAAATTAAAGGTAGCCTGGTAGTGACACAAAACCACAAAAATAAAAAATTTGTCAACACCATAAAGATCTATGATGGGCAGTCCATTAGCTGATTATGCTATAATCAACTGATATCAGAAAACAAAAAAGAATGGCTATGCAATTAACAGAAATTGATTGAAATGTAAATGTAGCTCAAAAACAAGACAATATTCTACATGAGATCAGTGTATAATATTGTATACACTAATGAATGACTTTTGATACACATAAAAGATGTGCTATTACAAATGAATAGTGGGAAATACATAGTTCCATTTGCCGAGAACAGATGAGCATTACTGGTATTTCCTATGCTAGTGTATTTAATACTCAGCACTTGACACCTATGATAGTCATGCATAGAATTACAACTGGTAAAATGATGTATGAAGCTGTATGCTTTGTTCCAATGCATTAACACCAAGGTCATTCCTAAGTTGTATGGTAATAAATTTAGTTTAGTTCTATCAAAAATGGACTTCTGTTTTAGCTGGGTAATTAACTATAAAACTATGAATTTCAGTCAAAGATATGAACCGACTTACTATCAAAGCTATGTTGATACACGTACTATGAATGGTAAATACAATATACTTAATGCACTGTATTCATAAACTAGTACAGGGTAGTTATATAATATAGCTTAATCAGACCAATGAGCTAAAAATCTTGCTCCCATATGAGTTGGAATGAAGCGTATGTTCTTATAAAATTAATAGTTATATAAACTGAAGATGCTGAAGATTCTGAAAAATTGTCTTAACTGGCCTGTGCAGTTTAAGTTTACTTGACCTCATTCATTAACGTATCCTTAATAATAAATTTTGACTTGATGGTAGCCATAGCCAAACTCCTCAATTTTGTCAAAAAGCTAACATTGTACTGTATTTCTGTTTAGAATATAACTGGCATAATCAAGTCTCAAGGGTGCTGAATTCATACAATCAAAGGAGGAATGCACTTAATCTCATCATATGGTTCCTTTCAAATTCATGGTAAGGCCAGTCACAGGAATTTCCATGTACTGTATCTGCAAATTCTTTTCCTCACGACTTGCTATGATAAGTACACAGTAAAAACAATATTAGTTTCAGGGACTAAATCCAACATTTAATATAGAAAAGTAAATGCTTGAACAATGCTCAAGAATACTGTGTCAAATTTTCAAATGCCTTGTACATAAAATCTATAACATTTCCACAAGATAATGAATAACTTTATATAATGGAGTATAAAATACTGCATTAAATATACAGTGGATTTTATGAAATTTCTTTCGAAATTGCAAAAAGAAATTTTTTGCCCGATGGACTTTTAACAAATAAATTATCAACTTCATCAGTAGTAAGAGTACATTCTTACCTGGTCTTATCACATTATAGAATGGATGCAGAATCTGCTGCATATTAGATACCATGTTATGATGAGTGAGCATGACACCTTTTGGAAGTCCTGTGGTACCAGAAGAATAGGGTAAAACAACAATGTCTTCTTTAGGGTCAATCTAAAATAAACAACAAAAGGAAACATTAGTGGAGCACTGAATTGGATGGCTTAAATTTAGTGGACAAAGTCAATATAAATTTAATTACAATCTACTGTAACTAAACAGAAACCTGAGGGAAAGAAAAAATGATTTTGTAGGCTTCTTACAGCCATTTCACAGATCTTCAAATGAGTAAAGGATATTTAATTCCAAGCATGCCTTTAAGGATATACATTGTATTTTGTATACATGGTAAAATATGATTCATTAATAATTGCACATTAACAAATAACACATAAAATCAGTTATAAGTAACAGTATTACCTAAATTACTATTTAAAAATGTCCCTCAAAAAGAACATGCTGTTTATCATGACATTATACAATATATTCTAAATCATCTCATGATAAACATACGCTACTACACTCTGAGGCCCTGAAACCAAGAGCTTAATTGTGAGTCTTGGCAGTTCTATCTTATCTTATCAATAATGTTGGGATGTTAGAAATGACTAAATTATCTAGGAGAACATTTCGAACTAACTTGTATAACATAAGCTTTATTCAGTTTTACAGTAGCTACATTTCCCCAGCATGACTCTTTAAGAAAGGAGAAATGTAAGTGGGAGCATTATGCGCACACTGATACTAAATAAGGACAACACGTTGCTGCTTTGCTACACAGTCTCTTATTGACTAAATGACAAGAAAAACAAACAAAATCCCTTACCTTGACATTGTGTGGGAAGGCAGTGCCATCATCTTTCAACAATTCTTGCAGAGTGGGTAAATCTTCATTGTTTGGTCCATTTGTTATTATGTGTCTTACCCCATCATACTTTTTGCAAGCCTCCTTCACAATGGGTAGGAGCAGCGGGTGTGTTATAACTGCTGAAGCACCCGAGTTCCTCAGTTGCTGAGCAACTTCATCTATCAAGAAAAAAAATGTTTATACGGCTTCTACTTTTATTTTTTTACCTGCTAAATACAGTATACAGTCTAAAAGTAACGTTCATTACGTAATACTAATAGAGTATACAGTCTATAAATAACATTCACTACGTAATGCTGTAATGCATTTGTGTGTGTGCGTGTGTTCAGCTTTAATGTGATACAGAAGCATTTTCAAACTGTAAATAATAACCATGATTATTATAAGTGCAATACTGAAAACAGAACTGTCCTTTGTATCTTGGTCCTGGAATTTGGATGTCATTGTGTTTACTATGTTCTTCCACTTTATGTCTCAAGCGACATGAATTATTCAAGTCTTCATAATCAATCGGGTTCCTTACTGCAGATGAATAATATTAAATATTTTATATTTAACTTTAAAAGTACCTTTCCGCCATCATGATGCTCTGTTAATCCAATCACCTAAAGAGGAAATATTTTTCTTTAAAATAAAGATACATTTCTAGAATAAAAATTACCTGATCACAGAACAGCCACACATTAAGTATATCTTCCACGCTCCACGAGAAGTACTGAGTTTCAACTCAAAAGGCAAAAATTTTTATCCTGATTATAAATTAACTTCAAAAATGAAAAATGACCAAAAGATGACTCAAGTCTGTATGTCCATAATACCTCATATATATTTTTTATTTGTTCAAGCACTGACATCCTTCCACTGCGAATTTTATATGCAATTACCATGTTTTAAGTAATGCAGTACAAAATGGGTCCATTTAATTTTTTATTTGCTTGATAACTTTTATTCACCAAATGTTTTGACCAGAAAATCCACCTTCACAATATCCTACTTCAATTATTTTGATTTTGCCATTTCCTTAAAAATTTTATTAAACATACAGTATCTTATTGTAGTGCATCATACAAATTTATTCTTTGGAGTGCTTAAATAGAATTTCAGGTTATCGGCAGACACTATATCCCTAAGATCACCACCATGTGTTTGAAAAATATCTTACAAGGCTAATAAGTTTTGCTTTTGTACCCCAAACGATAAGCTAAAAGGTCTATCGTTTACATGAAAAATGAAATGACCCAAAGCATGATACTCTGTAAGGTGTGTTATAAATCCCATGCGGGTTTCACACTGAAAAATATATCCCAGAGATTAACTGAACATCAATCATCGCTAAGATGCACACATAAAAATTCTGCCAATTTTGATCATGCTAGCAGCGCCTCCAAAGGTATAAATTGGATTATGTATGAGCGTGTATGTAGTTAAACAAATCAGATGCCTGAAGAAGTTTCAATTAAAATGCCAAAACACACGAACTCATCCCGAGCATCATGAATGCATGCAATATCGGAATGCTAAAAAGAAGTTGGAACTTATTTTGACGAATATTCAAGATACCTTACAATTGAGGCTTAATTTTGAACCAAAACTGACCGCACATTCCATAATTAACTAAATGAGTTTCAAATTCTTGACCCACTGACAAGAGCATCTTACCAGCTGTATAAGTACAGTTGATGGTTGTGTTGACAGCTCCAATGGATGACACGGCGAAGAAGGAGATGGCAAATTCCGGGCAGTTTGGAGAGACGATGGCGACCACATCGCCCTTGGTCACGTCCAGACGCGTCAGGGCACTGCCCAGACGAGTGGCCAGCGCTCGGAACTCGCCGTGCGTGATGCTCTCGTGTGTGATGCCATTGACCTGCAGAAGTCAAAAGTAGCTAAATAAGCATTGTCATTTCAATACTAACAAGTAAAAAATGCGTCGAAGCTTCTTCGGCGCAATATTTTTCTGTACAGCATATAATGCTGTACGAGCCGCGTCCCATGAAACCTTCAGCCATGGCCTGGTGGTGGCCTGTCCTATACTGTTGCCAGACGCACGATCATGGCTAACTTTAACCTTACATAAAATAACTACTGAGGCTAGAGGGCTGCAATTTGGTATGTTTGATGATTGGAGGGTGGGTGATCAACATACAAATTTGCAGCCCTCTAGCCTCATTAGTTTTTAAGATCTGAGGGCGGACAGAAAAGGAGTGGAAAGAATAAGTGCGGACGGGAAAAAAGCACGTTAAAACGAAGAAGAAGAAGGTCAGAGTAAGCCATCTCAATAGTTTTCCTTTACAGAAAAATAAAATTGAGATATATCATAGTGTCAGTATAAAATATAAAATAACGGAGTACTACTATCCTCAATCAACGCCTGCAAATTTTCTCCACAAACATTACAGTGAATATCGTAACGACAGTACATAATGACACTATGATTAACAGCACCGATCACTTTTTGAACCTAATGAATATGAACACTAAAGTCCGTGCTAATTAGCCTATACCACTAAAATATCTCGTTTTCCTACCAATATACAAACTTGAAGAGTACACTTTGTTACATTATCACTCTTTGAGCGTACTGGGCATGCGCATATAGCCTACGCATGTATTAACTCTATCATTTTCCCTCAAGTATATCATGTCCACGACTAAACAATGACTTGCTGCTGCTATCACCTTTCTCCTGAAGTGATGAGCAACGAGTTAAGAAAAAAGTTGTTAATCTCTTCCACCTCATTTCTTTTCCCTTTCTTTTTCTTGAATAAAAGGGCATCTGCTACGGCACGATCAAGAGCCCGTACTGGCATAATGCCAGCTTAATCTACCTACAACCTAACCAAAAATGCGTGACTTAACATTATCAAGTATTATTATCAAGTTTATTTCGTAGTACACATTCTAATTCATAATCACACTCTATTCATGGTTTGAGATGAAAAAAATACATTTCATTCAACACTATCAGCACTAAAATAACCGTCGGTTATCTCACTGCGCACCAGGAGACCTGTTTTAGATAGACGGCCTTATTACTCGGACCAAAGTAGAGAGAACATTACAGAACTTTGCCCAGGCTAGTTGCCTAGTAGTTCTAAGCTTCAAGGTTGAAGGTTCTAAGAGGGCACAACATGAGTAATCTATTTACTTCGTTTTTAATCGCAAATGCATATCTGAACATCCGTTTCTTTCCTTTTCGGGAAAAGTTGTTCTCCTGATAATGGCAAAGTAATTCACAATACTGCATATACTTTATTTTGGACATCAGTAATATTGATCATATATATTACAACTTTATAAAGACTGAAATTTTTCATCCTATATTATTTGAAAGTAAAACTGTGAATAAGTGAGTAACTGTTACAGCAGTATTAGAAAAAAATACTCACACAAATATTAAGCCCTAAATATCAATTAATACCATATATACATACAGTACATATACTGTGCAGAACAGAAACACTAATCTACGCATAAGCATCCATTCACAACAATTCAAACCCCACCAAAAGCAGTGTACAGAGGAGAAAAATGCTTATAGATGAAAACAGTATCAAGAAAGACAAAAAGATATTTATGAAAAAATCATTCAAGAAGGAAAACTGTAAACGAAACTCTTAACAAATAAATTTTTTCTTGTCCAAATAACTTAAAAAGGAATGTCAGTGACAGATAAAGCCTTTCCACTTGACACCAGACGTTACAATCAGCCTCTTAACTGATTAAAATGAATCACTTTCCCAGGGTCATCTTCACTTGATAACACGTCATCTGTCCTGGCACTAAATCTTTGCCTATTTATCTACTCCCTACCGTATTTTTCCTCTGAGCTGTTTCACGAGAATATTAGATATCATCATACTGCCCATCAACAAGGTCCAAAGGATGAAAGCTAATGAACTTTTGACAGGGCTGGCTACTTATAGTGGCCACTTTTGACGTCACACACTAATCCCCAAGGCTCACATCCAACCTACAGTATATGTGTGTATACATCATATATAAATATATACATACACATTATATATATATATATATATATATATATATATATATATATATATATAAATATATATATATATATATATATATATATATATATATATATATACATTATATATATATATATATATATATATATATATATATATATATATATATATATATATATATATATATATATATATATATATATATATATATATATATATATATATATATATATATATATATATATATAAATATATATATATATATATATATATATATATATATATATATATATATATTATATAGCATCAGCCTAGCGTTGACGCTTAGAACAAGAGGATAATTTTGATCCTCGACCCCACGTGACTCATTCATCATTATCTTAAGGTACAAGTAGACCCAATATTTGACAACTTGTAGCTATACTATCTAAAGGAAGGGTAAATTTTCACCTAAGCTTCGTTAGGCATAACAAGCACAGAAAGGCACAATCGAGTAGCTAAAATAGCCAAGGTCTAAAGACCCTGAAAAGAGCTATCTACATTGGTATCTGTCAGAAGCTTGGCCCGAGTGCCAACAGGTATTTGCAGAAATAAACGGCCTTCGAATATCTTGAGGAAAAGGCTAGCAATACGTAACGCCTGCGACGCCTCTAAGAGTGACATTACTAGCCCCGATTATGCACGGTGATGGCAGAAGGGGTGGTTCCCAACGTCGTTAAGCCTTATTATGGATCTCCTGTCCTCTTATCCTGGGTGTGAACTACACTTCAACAGTCTCTGTTAGAGTCTGAAGGATAAAATGGCCTTCAGGGACTGCGAAACACTGGGTAAATGGACAGGTTCCTAACTGGGCTGTTGTGTTTGGCATAACATTCCTACGCCTAAATGCCTATACTATCTTAAATGACGCAATCGCAAACATCGGCCTGATCAAGGACACCAATCTTAGAACTGTCATGGGACAGCGATCCTCTGGTATATATCTCTCTCTCTGCTAGCGTGGGCTATCAAATTCATCCACCAAAATTTCTCTTGAAACCACTAGTGTACAGACGACTATATACATATACATACATACGCACACACAATATATATATATATATATATATGTGTGTGTGCGTGTGTGAGTTGTGTGTGGTTCTGTCTGCGTGCGTGTGTGTGTGTTCTCAGACTAAGTTTCTGCAGTGAGCTACGTAAGGAAAAACTCGTTGCAATGAACAAGCAGCAAGTGGAGCCTCAAAAGAGTATTTGAGGCCAACCTCGAATATCAAAACTGACAAATGTCAAGGAGGTTACCAGTAAATTTTTCCATGACTTCCTCTACACGTCAAAGACCATCATGTGGGACCACTTCAAGAGTATCCTGGGGAGTTGTTTGGTTGGTTGATCTTGATTACTCTGGTTTATGCAAGCACGGATGTGAAAGTGTTTGTATGCCTGCTGTGGACCTCCTGGCTTATCAACCAACAAGGACGACCTCTGGGGGTGTAACCCAGATCTTTGAGGCTGATTAAAATTCACAAAGCAGCCACGTGATCACTGATATGATGTATACTGTCCTATTATCTCCATTTCCTTTATTTAACTTCCCCTTTTCTGTAAAGTGTACCTTGAATTCACTTTGTATCATAACTATCAAGCTCTACTAGCCTTTATTTACGATCTAAAACAAAATTTTAATAAATATGCGTTTAATGACAGTAATTCATTATTCATATATTTTTAAGGAGAAAATTCAGGAAATAGGCCTTTGATACATAAAAAAAACTATCTACATGACCCCAGACACTTGTCCCAAACAAAGTAGGAAAAGTACAGGACGAACACATGAGCATAAGCGCGCACACGGAAAGATAAAATATATATCTACTTATCCCCTTACGTTCGTAGGAAAATAATGGACATGAAGAGAAATAAACTCAGTTTACTTATCCACCACGGGCATATTACAAAAGAAGAAGAAGAAGAAGAAGAGAGAGAGAGAGAGAATGTCAATTTACCTATCACCCGCGGTCGTAGGCAACGTACTAAATCATATGCCCATTGCCCAAGGTCATAGGAAAAGTACTAAACGCACCCACCCACCTAACCGTACAAGCAAGCACAGAGGCCGGGACAATGTCTACTTGTTCCCCACTATCATGTGGTGAGAGAGAGAGAGATAATCTACTTATCTCCCCAATCTGGAGAGAAGGAGAGAGATCTACTTATCTCCCTGGGCTAGAAAATGGGAAAAGTACTGCAGAGAGAGAGAGAGAGAGAGAGAGAGAGAGAGAGACTGCACCTCTACTTATCTCCCTGAGCCAAGGAGTAGGAAAAGTACTGTTGGCCCTATATGGCAGGAATGTGCCTGAGGTATCCCCTCCTTGGTGGTGGAACAAGTTCACTATCTATCGCCAGACATCTCCACGGCCAAGGGTCAATAGCCCTAATATGGGGAATGTCCCAAAAGTAACTCGACTTGATAAACGACTCTCTCTCTCTCTCTCTCTCTCTCTCTCTCTCTCTCTCTCTCTCTCTCTCTCTCTCTCTCTCTCTGAAAACAGACGTTTAGCTTCACATCCTTTCACGAGTTTTTCCAATAATATTCAGTTTCGATAAAAACTAATGACTTTGATTGAACATGGCAAAGACTTAAATTTTAATATGGAACATAACCTATGAAGTCTAAAGATGAGCTGTTTCTAACTATAACTAAAAAAGACAATCGTTCATTAATATCAAAATGACTGCATTTTCTTATACATGACAAGAGTTTGTAAGTCGTTGGAAGCGTGACTTTTTAAATGACAAAAACAAATGATTAACGTAGTATCCAAACCATATTCATTGTGTTTTATTTCACAGAACAATTTTGTAAACGGTTAACGAACTTTCATAAGTAAAAGGCTATTAAAGTGTGCAATATTTAATGAAAGGAAAATCAAAGTAACCAGATGACTCAACACTATTACTTTGATAGTTAAATTTTAAATAACACTCCACAATGGTGCGCCTTTCATTGTAACATTTTGTCGTTCTCACGCTTTCACAATAAAGGTGCATCTCTTAATGCTCTCCTATCCATTTCATTTAAGTTATTATCATTATTATTATTATTCGCGTAAAACAAAGACTACAAGCCATTACTATGAAAAGCACCTTCTACTGAACACTGTCACAATGTAAACAGAATATAAAATTCTCTCTCGAATGGAAGGATTGGACAAAGGACTCGGTTTGACAACAATCTTTCCTGCTCCTCAGGTTCTACCAGCATTTTCTGAAGTTTACAAACCGTTGTTAATTTTTAATCTGCACATATTCTACGGTTCAAAATAATGGAAAATGAAAGTTCTTTTCAGGACACGTGCAGCAGTTACTGCCTCTGATTCAGTTCGATGGGCTAGCGTCTGCTTATTTAAGGAATGAATAGGCCTTGGTTGTCAAAATCAAAAGGAATTCTAATTTAAAAAGGAGGACGAAGAAAATAAACTCAAAAAGAAAAAATAAGAAAAAAATATTACTTTAAGTATTTATCGTCCTTTAAGACAGATTCATATGATAGCAACCTAGAGACAACATGGAACATACACCTATCACATCCCTTCAATATTCTCTTTTGATACGGCGAAGCAATGAAACATGATGACGAAAGGATCCATAATTCATAATGCACACGAGAAGAGGAAAGTTGGGCATAACGACCTGCACTGGAACTATTTGGTTATTCAGCACAGCATAGGAAAATTTCTCACGCATTCCTACAGAAACACATGAAGTTGCCGTCTTTTAGACTGCGTAGACGTGGACTTCAGCTTTATAAAGGATATTCCCCTTCAAGAGACTAGCATCTTTGCTTCAAGACTTGAACTTCAAAAATCTCTAATAGGGGCTTTGTAAAATATTTTTATCTCACTAAGAGCAGTGTCTCACCCTAGGCGTAATCTCTTTCGTTAACAGTAACACATCGTCTTTAGGAAATGTGTTCTCTCTCATTAACAGCAGCACTTCGGCTTTAAGACTAGTGTTATTTCTCATTAAGTTTACCCTGGCACCTTTAGGAATGCGTACTCTTTCATGAAGTGCAGAACCACGGCTTTATGTTATGCGTTTCATTGCATAGGAACCAGAACCTAAGCTGTTTGTCATGGTTTCTCTCTTCTAACTATCATCTTAATAGATGTGGCTTCTCTCTCATTAGCATGAATACCTCAGCTTTGTACAATGTAACTTTAATACTGGGTTCTTCATTGGAAGGGTGGGTAGAGCTCTCGGCTAGCACGCTGTTGGCCCAGCGTTCGACTCTCCGACCGGCCAATGAAGAATTAGGGGAATTTATTTCTGGTGATAGAAATTCATTTCTCGTCATAATGTGGTTCGGATTCCACAATAAGCACTAGGTCCCGTTGCTAGGTAACCAGTTGGTTCTTACCCACGTAAAATAAATCTAATCCTTCGGGCCAGCCCTAGGAGAGCTGTTAAACAGCTCAGTGGTCTGGTTAAACTAAGGTATACAGTACTTAACTTTTTTTCAAACTAATAACGCCTTTGCTAATGGAATTAAAATGCTCTCATTTGCAATTTAATAAATGTGATTTTCCCTATCATTGGTGCTAACGTCTCTCCCTTCCTTATGAAATCTCTCTCTCTCATTAGGACTAGCATCCAGCCTTCATAAAATTTAGGCTCTCGGGAAGACTAATATCCGAGATTCATCAGATTTTACTATACTCTAATGCTACGAAAAAGTACCTAGCAGTAATAACACCCGTGCCACTAAAATGTGGCAAATATCTGAAGGAAGGATTTCAAATGACGTCCTCTTGCAAAGTGATAACGAATATATGCATCTTAAATATGCCACTGACTAATCTGTTTGCCTGGGGGCAATAAACTCTCACTATTGCCACGTTGAGCACACTGTTTTTTAACCACAGCGGCGTCGACCAACGTTGGTCCAGAGAGAGAGAGAGAGAGAGAGAGAGAGAGAGAGAGAGAGAGAGAGAATTTCTCTTACCCCTTAGTACAAACAGAAACGTACTGGTTTAAATATAAAGATCAATGAGCAGTACCCGTACATTGCGGGTTAACACAAACACAATATGATTGAATCTAAATAAAATTACAAACGAGTTTGTGTTGATTAAAGTTACACATGTTCTCAAAGTATAACCCAATTGGCAGACACACCCGCACACACACACCCAGACTGTGCGCAGACTTACATTACACAATCACCCACAAGAGTAAACTCAACTGTGGACTAAGAGCGCAAAAGCTTGTCAGACCTCGCTCGCTCGCGCATGCAGCCCAGTCCTTGATCTAATTTCGCCCACTGCATACCCTAATGCTCTCCGCCGATTAATCTACTACTACTACCACCCATGACCCACCTTTAAACAAAATAAAGATAAACAAACACGTTCTTCTCCTCGTTACCTTTCCCTTTTGCCTTTCATGTCTTTCGTAAACTACCTAAAGCTTGAGGAAAATACCAAATATCTTCGTTAGCATTAAAGAGCGGTACGTGACGGCAACACTTACACGGACGGGCTTACTGAGGCGCAGAGTAGAACTTTAGCACAGTTGGTGATGGTGGTGCATTCCTCCCTCGATAAAACCTTAAGGTTTAATATGCTAACGTTTTTGTCTGATTTATCCATTTATAGGTTTGGGCAAACTAGAGTCGCAAACTAAGTTTGGTTATCGAATCAAGAGATGAATAATCTGGGTTCAAAAAGGAAATATATCTTAATATGATTTTTTCAATGAAAATTCTCTCATTCATGCAAACTTTCTACCTACTTTCAAACTAAGTGTCCAAAAGGTTAATGAAAAAGTTACTATATATAATTATACATTCTTGATAGGGCACGACGTTGTACGAAGTGCATAAATAATTATGTGCAACTGTATCTTAGATGCATTACTGGTAACAATATACGGTAATTAGAAACATAATTATGACCTGGTTGTACCTTGCGTCACGAAAGGGAAGGACAACAAGGCAGCTAGTGACTACCGATAAATATCACCGTGATCATGAATAATCCCCATTGTTATGAACATAGTGAAGTGAAAGCTCTCTTATCCATTACGATTTCAATGAAAAAAAAAACAAATTAAGCCTAAAAAAGAAGAACTTTAAGAAAAATATTTATAGCTTGTAAATACCTTTCTATGCGTTTTGTGACTCATCCACATTTAGTTCCAGTAAAATAAAAAGGTAAAAAAACGAGACCAAAACCAGTAGCAAGACATACTAGATGTGGACAAATATGTGCTGTCTTATTCAAACGATCAGTTTGAATTTGTTCAGCCTCGATACAGATGAGCAGAGTAATTATAAAGCAGAGGACGCAGATACAAGAAATATAAATTCATTTCTGTTTAGCATAAGATACACTTATGCTGCACACAGATGAACACTTGCTCGTCTCCAGGTTATCATCAATAATATTAATAGGTGTGTTTATTCATGTATGGAAGTTAGCTTTAGAAAATGTTTCACTTTTTGATATCAAAAACGAAGTATCAGATTTTCTATGGCCAATGAAGAAGGATGAATAAAGGCACATTTGATTTCTGCACCTCATTCGTAACATGCTCATAAAATGTTGTTGTCAAGCAATAAGTACACGTCAATCATATTTTAACTTAATCTACAACCAGCTCACTCCCTCTCTCTCTCTCCTCACACACACACACATATATATATATATATATATATATATATATATATATATATATATATATATATATATATATATATATATATATATATATATATATATATATATATATATATATATATACATACATATATATATATATATATAATATACATACATACATACACAGTATATACATATATACTTTATTATATACTAAAAGACAGAGCCAATGAGCCTAATAAAACTTAATCAAATCCATTCACAGAACAAAATTCACAATCCTCTCAATCTAAAGATCAAGAGTAAAAATTTCACATAAGGAAAAAAATTAATATCTCAAAAAGATAACAAACAAACAAAAAACATGAGATGTAGACCACCCTCTCCAACATTTCATAAAAAATAAACAGTCTGACGCAATCATGATGATGGGGCACAATGGAACTTCACTTTTGTTATGCCTTTGTTAACTTGCAAGGAGCGTCAGTATTGCTGCACTGTCTCCATAAGCGTAATATATAAATATTTTGGGCTATAAACACACACACACACACATATATATATATATATATATATATATATATATATATATATATATATATATATATATATAGTGTATATATATATATATATATATATATGTATATATATATATATATATATATATATATATATATATATATATATATATATATGTATATATATATTATATATATATACGTATATATACATACATACATACATATATATAGTGTGTGTAAGCACAGGATTTATTAAGATATGTGTATTTATAAATGAATAAGCATAGTACTATGAGAGAGAGAGAGAGAGAGAGAGAGAGAGAGAGAGAGAGAGAGAGAGAGAGATGCGTTGAGAAGTCTGTTAAAAAAAATACCGCAACTCTGAAATATTACCTTATGTTATCAAAACGATTTTTTAGCAAATGTTTCATGTAAAAAAACAAAAAGTAAATATGCACGTATCTTCAGGAGTCCCTGGCTTGAACTGGGATTCCCAAGGCTGCAGTCCCACTACGTCCTGCAAAAAATTCCGTTCCCTAGATAGGACTTTTTCCTACATGCAAAATCAACATGGCGGTTAAGGTAAGTATTGAAAGGAAGCATTTAGGCAACATGTCATTTCTATTGATATTCAAAGCTATAAGGCAATTCAAGGCTAAAGGCAATACAAGCCATTACAACACATGACAACGAAACAGAGCTCATAATAAACATGTTTCACCTTGGTCTCATGCGACAACTCATGCAATCTAACGAATTTCCCTATTATTCCATGCAAAAGACAGACTACACTACTGGGTAACAAAGAGACACAGGAAGCCAAAAGTGTGCGTGCTTACGTGTGATCAAAGTTTGGCTAGAATGAAGATCGCCACCTCCACCGCGAGTTTGCGCACCTCATGTATCCAAATCATATACTCGCAATTGCAAAGTAATCAGACTATATTCTAATATTAGAAAACAATGACATATAAATATATCGATATTAAAAACAATGAAAACGCAAACAACACCAAATAATAAATTCCAAAAAAAAAAAAACATTCAAATGGTCCTGAAGTAGATGAGTTAGCCAGTACAATAAATCTCACAAACATCAATTTCTCGGGAAACGCTTCATTAAACAGTTTCTGATACGGCAAATAAGGAATCACATCACTGACTACTATATCTTCCAAAGAAATCACACACACACACACACACAGAATGCTACATTAAGCCGAGCTTATGCCTGTACGGTTCTTCCTCTTCAAAGCGACTTGACAATGCATTTTCTAGCAACATAACATACGATCGGGTTCAGTTGTTGTTTAACACCTCAGAAGTTAGTCTAGGTTCTTCTGGATTTTCTCTTTTACATCTTTTGACAAAATAGAAAAACACAGAGAGAGAGAGAGAGAGAGGAATATTCATGGCCCTTCCGTTTTAAGCCAGCGCAGAGAGTGGGACAGCTTCCACTGGCCGGCCCGTTAAGTTAGCATTTGTTCCCGCCAAGTTATAACCTCATGAGATACCAGAACTCGGCGTCACTTCTGAGGATCTACATAACACAGCATTTCCAGCACAAGGTTCTTCATCAGCAATGCGTGTGTGTGTGAAGTAGTGCCCAGCACAACAGCAAGTGTATAACCATATATTTCTTTCCTATTATGCAGAGTTGCCATGTTACCACACCCTCCAATCAATTAGCCTAGCTTTTCATAGTCTTTTGGTGGAAAATCACCATTTCGTGTAGCTAACTGTATGTAAATCTATATGCTCTATTTTAGAGACGGGAAATAGGGGCACTGAACAAAATTTAACAACGGTAGTACACATATACATACTATACATATAATGAAGTAGATGTTCATGCAGGTGGCACAAAAGAAAAATAACAGTTATATTACGAAAGGTCTGGGCTCTCCCGTAAAAGGAACACACACATATGGCTGGCATTCCTAAACAATACTTTATTCAATACCTTTATCATTCATTACATAAGTGTATGCGTAGGGTCGTCATGCCATCACTTTACCGATTATGTTTTATTCCTGAAGCGTTCTCTGGGCATTATGCCAACAAGTATTCCAAAACTAATTTAATGTTTCTGTGATTGTAAGACTTGACATCCTAGTGAAAAATAAATTCATGATAACTGCATAAAAATGCATCAATGTATACTATAAGAGCAGACAATGTCAAACTTGGTACTGTATATACAGTACATAGACGTCAGTTCATTGATGATATTCTTGCACGAATACGAATACGCACACACACACACACACATACACACACTGATAAACAATAAATTTTTAACTGTACATGGGTCTTAAAAGTTATTCCTGGTGAAAAGACCTGACACAGCTGTTGCGATCAAGGTGGTGCTACGTCATCAGACGTAAAGTGCAACGTGGAGATGTTGCCAACGCAGAGAGCGGACATTTAGTTTCAAAATTCAACACTCATAATCACTGGCAATTACGACTTGAAATAAAAATATTTAGGAATCTGTTGACACCACCTTCGTATTTAGGTTCTTCCTACTAATATTTAGGTTCTTCCTATATATATATATATATAGAGAGAGAGAGAGAGAGAGAGAGAGAGAGAGAGAGAGAGAGAGAGAGAGAGAGAGAGAGAGAGAGAGAGAGAGGAGAGAGAGAGAATGATGGGAAATAAAAAAATAATCAGGGACTCTCATGATGGAATACTAGCCACTAAGTATTTTTTTTTATTTCCTTACAGGCTGCTCGTACGAACAAGAGCCTGTACTGTCACAAAAGCAGCTTAAACTAACAACAACAATGATAAATTCCTTTCGCTATACTTCTTCATTACTCGTCTGGTCTTTTTTAATCTTGTATAGTCCAATGTAACTCAACAATCATACATAAGAAAACTGTAATGTGCAAATAATAAAAAAAAAAAGCCATTTGGCTCAATTCAAATACTTCAAATAAATACACCTGTTCGGTAATATCCACGACTCACAAATATTAAATAAATATAATTATAAATATATGGTGGTTCCTACATGCAGAAAAGGAAATAGCGAAAAAAAAAAAAAAAAAACTCATGGACTCTATGCAACCGATAGATATTTTCTGTTATGCTTCGATGGCAATTCGATAACGTGCTACACAATCTCACATCTCTTTTTATCCTTCTCTTTTCGTTCTTTTTACTTGTTCATTAGACCATCCTTAAGCCGCCAAGGTGACATTGAACAACCTTCAAGCAAAATTTAAATTCGCTGGTCCCTGTCTTTGGCTTCAAGCAAAATTTTATATTATAATTTATACAATTTTTATTTCTAGCATCAAGTTACTGATGCTTACTAACCCACTGCTTTATGCAAATAATAATAATAATAATAATAATAATAATAATAATAATAATAATAATAATAATAATAATAATAATAATAATAATAATTAATAAGCCGTCTTTTCAGGTATAATTCTTCTTTTCCCAATCCCTTACCTTTTGACATATTTCATAGCCAAATAACTGGTTCCTTTCAGTCTAAAATTCATATCAATGCATCATCAAAATTCCTGCTATTATTCTGTCTTTAAATCAGTTTTCAAATCATACATTCACGAATTCGATCTACTTTTAAACCTTCAGTAAACTTAATTTACCTCTAAAAGTGGCTGCTCAAATGTAAGAAATTTGGTTTATGTGTTTTTTACGAACTAATATAGCGAACATTAACATGCTTTGCACGTTAATTATATCTCAGTCACATATGTCAAAGACTAGCTCACTTCTAAAAATTCACTATTAATATGAAATGAAGTCGAACCACACAAAAAATAAGTAAATAAAATATCGAAAAGAAACTAGAAACCAAAAAGATATATATTTACCTTGTGAGGAATAAATGGTTATAAATATCCATAAACAAACAATGACTGAACATAAGGAACATTTATTTCTAATTGACAAAAAAAAAAAAAGCAAAACAAATGTAAAGAATTGTTACTGTATACAAACTTCAATGAAATGTGGAACACACCTGTCAATGAATGTCAAGCTTGAAAGTCATGCCAGGGTCAAAAGCCAAGGTGTGTTATCTCATTTGTCAACCAACTTCCTCCTCTATGCAAAATTACGATATGGTTGAAAATGGGCAGTGACGGAGCAAGTTGCTGGGTACAAAGGGTTCAAAATGACAGCCTTACACGTGGTTCCGAAAGCCGTCTGATAGGTCTCTCCAAATGCTGGGACCTTGACTAATCTGATCAACAGATCAGCCAAAGGGCAATGGGTGTCATTGCAACAACGTTCGATGCTGTCGACCCAAGCTGTACAAGGGATTATGCAGACAAGCAAAATTTTTTGCAACCTCAATAAGGAAAACTTTGAATCGAATTAGTGCCTCTTAAATAAAAAAAAATGCATAGGTTCTTTAAATTAATAGGCACATCATGTATATTTGGATATTAATATTCATAAGACTGGATTGAAAACAAAAATTGAACATACTTGGTTAAAAAGATTTACTTTAGCTTCTACCAAACATGTTTTACGTAAGGATTTCGTGTAATAATAATAATAATAATAATAATAATAATAATAATAATAATAAAAAATACTGCAAACCCTAAGGAACAGAGTAACGTAACGCGGAAACTGAACAAATCCGAATCTACTGACGCTTCCGAGTAACAATGAACAGCTTTTTAAAAGGCTCCTTCGTACGGTACGCCTCTAGGCAAGGACACTATTTTCTTAGTGTGATGTTGACATTGCACCGACCTCAAGATTTTTTTTAACCTCCCGTCATTTCTGTAATCGACTGATTTATGAAAAATTCACTGTATAACTAACACGGTGGCTCGCAGGATAACATATCCGTGTGAAACGAACAAATGAAGTCTCTTAAGTAACCCCTCGGGTTGCACAAGAAGTAAATTTTGCATTAAAGTGAACTATACCTGACAATATTAAGTAAACAAATCAGTACGTCCTTCCGATATAGTTCTACACGATAGCCACATCTTAATTACTGACAATATTAAGTTAATAAATCTATCAGACTTAATTCAGCAAGGGAGCCATGAGTTAACAAGAGAAATCAACAAATATCTGCCTTGCACTAGAAGGGAAGACGGAGGGGTCAATGTCCTCCAAATGCAATGCGAATGTAACAAAGACAGTCCTCATTAAATGAAAGAAGGGGACGACTTTTATCGTCACTAACTTTCCTACAACACAACAAAAACATAATGAGAGCAATTTTAGAGCTTCTACTAATGCAGCCTCATTACCGAAATTACATCCAAGGAGAAAAGAAATTTGGCATACAAAGGCTATTGTAAATGGCAAGCTAATATTGGAAATTTTCTACTATATCAAATACGTTAACTTGCATCCTAAAACCTAAGGTTCTACGTTATAACGGCACTTGTACTATACGTGCTCCTCTGTAACTAAAGAAATGGAATCTTCATATTCAATTTCCATGTTCAGTAAATAAAATTTTACAGCTTAAAAAATTTCAAATGTTGTTGGACAAGCAGAGGGATATTATTAACAGAAAGATGACACATAAACACCCATGATGTATGAGATTAGCATACTGTAAATCCTAGCTGCAAGTTCCTGAGAGAGAGAGAGAGAGAGAGAGAGAGAGAGTGTGTGTGTGTGTGTGTGTTTCTTCTGCCCGAAGACGACCCGACTCTCAACTGTACAAGAGTAGAAAGCTACTGGCGTCGTGATGTCTCATTCAGTCAATGAAAATGAGTTATAAAGAATGAGGTCGAGTTAACTGAACGACTCTGATAGCACGAAGTGACCAACGTTATTCATGGGGTATGGTTTTTCATCTGCATTTTGATCACGACAGAGTTTCCCCAAGCGAGACGTTTACACAATCACGTAGTTGCCAACGAAAGGAGGTTCGGTGACCTCAAATGCAGCATCACAACTGCTAGAAGGCGCTGGCTTTTCGTTAACAAGGGCGACTGACTTTCGTTTCCATGTCGGGGCTTCGCGGTAGGTTTACTTACAAGCGAAGGATGTCATGTATCATAGTAGGCTATTCTTACCAGGATGAAATTCAGTGACATATATACATTATCTATACATAAGCACAGAGACTTAAAACACACACACACACATATATATATATAATATATATATATATATATATATATATATATATATATATATATATATATATATATATATATATATATATATATATACTATATATATATATATATATATATATATATATATATATATATATACAGTATATATATACATATACACATATATTTATATATATAGTATATATATATATATATATATATATATATATATATATATATATATATATATATATATATATATATATATATATATATATATATATATATATATATATATATATATATATATATATAATATATATACATATATACAGTATATACATACATATATATACATTTATATATACAGTATATATGTATATGTATATATATATATATATATATATATATATATATATATATATATATATATATATATATATATAAAACTTCTGTCCCTGGACTAGAGACAATATAAAATATAGTGCATATGACTATGGGGAAAATGAAACCAGGGAGCGCAAGACTGTTCACTCTTACGAAAAGCATTTTCCAAAATACTGCAAACATTGAAAAAATAAAGAATTATATACCCGTTTTAGTACATACACAGGTCATTACATTTGACGTAGCTCTCCAGGTAAAACGAACACCTGTCTGAGATTAGCTCAGGTAGCCTACTGGATAAACAAAGGAGAGGCAAGTAACATTAAGATGAGCAGCAGCACTGTTTAATAAAATCCCTTGCATGAATTGTGATTCAGTTTATTTGGGCCGGACAAGAAAGGAATTAAATGTCACAATAAATCAGCATAAATATTCAGTTAGAAATGGTTAAAAGACTATTAGCTCTTTTTGTGCACCTAAGGGAAAAAAAATCACATTAAATTGATTAGCCTCAAACTTAAAAATATCTTGTACACAAATCCTTTAGGATCTGCATGAAGACAACTATAACAAATGAAAATAAAATTCATATAAGCACTTGTCTATATGCGTTTCACCCCATTCTGACCGAGATGTTTGTGAAGATTTAAAATAGGAAGTAACTAATCTCTGTAATCCTTGTTAATGTCTTTGTCTCTCCTTGGTTTATCCAGTACCTGAGTTAATCCTAGACAGCTGTTCCTCACCTGGAGAGCTACCCAAAACAAAATGGCCTTTATATGCATTGAAATGGTTATGCGCTTCTTTCATCCTGATTCTTGTTTGTACACTGTACGTAATGTGCTTGAAAGTGGCCACACACGCATATATATATGTATATATATACAGTATATATGTATATGACGTATACATGTGTGTGGATATATATACAGAAAATAAATAACTATTCTTTCTATTTATTTTTTCATCTTTTTATATATATTTTATATATATAAAAGTATATAACAAATACATATATATTAAAACAACCAAACATATATATGATATATATAATCACATTTGTTGAGCATTAGACAGTTTAAAAAAAATAAAGATATATACAAAGGTAATAGGTCCTGACAGGTTTTTGATTTTATTTCCATGCAACAATATATATATAATAATATATATATTGGTATGTGTGTTATGTGTAAAACACTGTAATAAATCAGTCAATGCCCTCTTAATTTTTCCCCGTGATAACATTCTTCGTTTTTAAATGCTTGTCGGATACGCTCGTCACTACAAAGCCTTGGATCAAAGTGCAAGGAATATGAAGCAATAATGAAGTCTTGTATCGGAAAACGAACCAGCATCCCATGATCACAACGAGGTCACGTTGCGATTACGGACAAGGAAATTGTTCATAACATTAATGTACAATCACGTAAACAATAAATAACTGCAAAAATGGAATCTGAATAGTAATCAAATGTCTTGAAAAGCCATTCCTGCCGAACCACCCAGGTAAAGTTTAAGTGCTAATGCATTTAATACATTATGGTATTATTAGAAGAACTCCGATTATTATTTCCCAACAGCACAGCAATTAAAAAAAATCAGTAAGACCAAGCGAAATATACTCGGACTCTGTTTCTTTAGAAAACGAAGTACAGTAAATGACAGATCTCAGGTAAAGTCATAAACAAAAGATTAACCTCGAGAGTGAGATTTAAAAGGATAAACAGATCTACCAGTACAGTACTCTTTTCCCGGTCACACCCTAGCGATCTTAGTGTTTGAAAGACTTTGAACGCTTCTATCATAGCCACCGAGAGAGATCTATCCCCTTTCGGAAGGGTGCGGCACCCAGAGGGGTACAATCTTCCAGTTCTTAGCTACTCTCTGGGGATGAGGATGGTAGCCATATGACCCTTCACTTGATCCCAGCTTAGGATCTGGATGGGGGCAGGCCAGGATCAAACAAACAAACAAACAAACAACGGATCTTGAGCTGTGAATACGAAGCCAGTGCTTATAGCTACGGCTCCCTTATCTGTTTGCCTGTGTTTAGGTACAAAGTACAAAATTGTTTCTCAGTTTACAGGAAATTTTAAGGAAGTAGGTCAGTCAAGGAAACATTGGAACTGGAGTATAAAATTTAAGCCAAAGGCCAAGCGCTGGGACCTATGAAGTCATTCAGCACTAAAAGAGAAACTGACAGTAAAAAGGTCTGAAAGGTGTAAGAGGAGGAAAACCTCGCAGTTGCACTATGAAATAATTATTAGGAGAGGGTGAACAGTGAGAGGGAAGAAAGAGAATATGAACGGAGGTACAGTAAAAGAAATTCAAGGGGTTGCAGCCAGGGGCCGAGGGGACACTGCAAATGACATAACATTAATACAATCACGTAAACAGTGCACCGCAAAAATGAGATGCACTGTCTTGAAAAGCCATTCCCTACCAGGGATACATGGCCATTCTACACTACAGTGTATAGTCTCATCGCCATTTCGCTTTCGGTCTTCAAGTTTTGGTTTTCTAGTATATGTTCCTATTCCTGTCAATGATGAATATACGTTGCAAGTACACACACATATATACTCACACATATCTATGTATGTGTCACATACACTGTAATAAACCACAAATATCGTTTAATACCCAATTCATTATACCTCGGGAGTATCACTCACCCAAGAGGAATTATCAGTGCTTCGTCACCAGTGAGTGACGAAGCAATTACCAATTATAATTCCCCTTGGGTGTGTGTTATTCCCGACGTATAATAAACTGGATATTAAACAATATCTGTCACATTAATATCTAAGAAAATATATATATATATATATATATAATATATATATATATATATATATATATATATATATATAACCTACATGCAGCACCCAAAATGGTGCATAAGGTCATGGAAGAATACACGCCACGAATGTTTGACTGTGGTGGGTGTCTAGCTGACTCCATGAGGTAGCACGGACACAAGCTTTAGAATGTTCTACCTGAGAAACGTTTCTGTCACTCCACAGGAACTCCTGTCTACTCTGGAGAAGTGAACATAATCCCACACACACACATTATACATATATATATATATATATATATAAATATATATATATATATATATATATATATATATATATATATATATATAATATATATATATATATAATAATATATATATATAATATATATATATATAATAATATATATATAATATATATATATATATATATATATATATATATATATATATATATATATATATATATATATATATATATATATATATATATATATATATATATAAAATGTGTGTAAGGTCATGGAAGAATACACGCGAATGTTTGTGTGTGGGTGTCTAGCTGAGACTGTGAGGTAACCACTCCAATAAATATCGAGCCATTCACCATTCATTCAATGTAATCTTTTATACGACCTATAGGATAAAGCCTTGCCATCCCCAAGGTCCAAAGAAATTTCTTTGGACCTTGGCTATCCCGAAATTCAACTTGCTTAGTTACCATTCATTCAATTAATCATACCAAATATTCTCTCTCCCAAGGTCTCTCTCTCTCTTTGGACTTCTCTCTCTTCTCTCTCTCTCTCTCTCTCTCTCTCTCTCTCTCACGGATACACATATACCTGCACCCAAAAAAGCTAACACACAAGTAAACATATCAGTTAACCTACAATATGATCAGAACCCACATATGGTTTTAAGAAACAATACCTCATAACATCTTTGAGAGTTACCGAAACACGCCCTATAGTTGGTAGCCATCGATTTGGAGGTCGTGCACGCTATATTAAGACCACTATTGATCTATCATGATAATTTTTCAAGCATCTGAAGGCAACAGCGTCCCTTGAATCGATAATGCGGAACGCCCCAAGCACGCAAGGTAGCAAAATTGGGGTATAATGAACATCTAAGGAAACAGATTGGAGCCTTGGGTTTGCAAAACTATTACTATTCAGAAGATGAACAATGTTCATATGGAACAAGCCCACAGGCAATTACAGAGTGAAGAGATCTCACTTATTAAGAAAAAATAAATTAATAAATACATAAAATGTATTAAAATGCAAGGAGAATAGCATTAGGTAGTAATGCACGGCATCTTCGCTTGAACTTTTTGAAGTTTGAAACGCGCTAATTTCTAGGATCGTTGTTTTAAATATTTCGGTAGTTATAAGATTACGATATTTTTCCCATTTGCATTCTGCTGTTGTATAATTTTTGAAAAAGTCACATTGTTGTTATTGATAGCAATTAAAAAAAATGAAATTTTTTATTTTCTGATGAAGGGACGTGAGCTGAAGAATTGTTGCTGTTATACTATGTAAAAAAAAAAAAAAAAAAAAAACTACACAAAAAAGGCTATTTTTGTCTCCCGATTCATTGGTATGAATACAATGACGGCTTCCACTAAGAGGCTGTGGGTCCCGAGAAAAACAAGATAGGAGTCACAGTACGACATACAGCTTCTTAACAATTTCTCCTTACACTCAGGCAACTCTTCATTGGTAGTACTGTTTCCATTCACCGCCACGTTGCATGCAATATTCACGTTGTACTTCCATGAAATTAGGACCTATTTAAGACCCTTTGTTCTAAACTTCTATTACTACACCACTCCAGCACTTCGGCATTTTACAGCGTTATAATCTGCTTATCATTCATAGATTTAATGCGACAAGGCCAAGCAGATTAAACACACTGATTCTCCTCTTTATATTTCCATTCTTTTTTAACGTATCTTCGTTTTGCATATGAATTTCTTTCAGTTTCAATCTTTTGCCTCAACACATCCATATCATTTTACCCTCCCAACACTTGTTTTTAACATGTCAAGTTCCACCTCTCTCCAGAATGATCACAAGCATGTTAAACAAAAAGAATGAATGTAAAAGCTTTAATGATTTTATACAGAGAGAGAGAGAGAGAGAGAGAGAGAGAGAGAGAGAGAGAGAGAGAGAGAGAGAGAGAGAGACGAAACTCGCCTTACGTGTAACTTTACTTTTGGGTACATAATTTACGCTCTTCAAATGAAACGATCCAAGGCTTTGAATATAAAAAACGTGAGCTCTGCGAGTTTTTCTTCGATCGATTTTACTACTTTCGTGAAGGTCTTTAATATGAAATACCTGTATCTGTCAGAGCATCATTTAAAAATACTGCAAGACACTATTAAGTCTGTAAAGTTTTTAGCAGAATCTGTTGTTCACTGGTGTCCACCAGTACGTTAGTAATGCGCAGACATGCAAATGTGTTGTAGTGCTGTCTGGTATCACTGCAGCCATGTTCTATAGTTTACAATAAATCGATGAGATGAGACCTCTTATAGACTGGCGCATTTCTTTCAAACTTTAAGTTCTCAATGAGGTTAATATATGTAATTAGGTTGAGACCATAAATTGGTAGCAGCAGAGAAGATATGCAACTGTTTTATTTTGTCCGGTGCACCTGCGAGTAGTCTTATTTACTGCTCAATATATCGATGGGATGAGGTCCCATATAGATTGATGCATATCTTTTAAAGTATTTTAAGTTTTTATGCAAGTTGATTATTGTAATTATGCTGAAACAAGCCTTATGAAAGGTGATGCCACATTTACAAAAACTGAAATACCTACGCACATTTTTTCTCAAGTAAAACATCAACAATATCCGAAATGAGGGTTATCTACTGAGCTGGCGTTTGGTACTCAGTGTTCCCTGGGCGACGTCGATTCAAGTCTATCCACTCCAAGCACATCATGGCTTCTACAAACAAGAGAATTTACTGGTATATATAATTGCTCCTCGTAAATCTAGTTTAACTCGTAAAATGTGAAAGTCCTTTGATAACAAATGATTAAGACCGCTATCTAAAAATTGTAAACGAATGAATTATGTCTTGCATTACTGTTGATAACAATATTACATATCTAAAACGAGGATATAAATGTCATCATGCACTAAAACTTTTAATTTTAATGAACATCATATACGACGGGTTTGGGAATGACATGCAAATTTGCGGTTATGACATTTCATAAGTATGAAAATATTTATAGTAATATTTCTGTCCCTCATTCGCCCTCCCCTTGCCAAGAACTATATAAATATTTGCACCTCCGATGCTCCTTAAATCATGCTAAAAGATAATTTTCCTTTAACTTTTTCCTATTCTTCATAATGTTTCCGACGTATGGTTCTAATATAACAATATATATTGTAGTCTCTTGCTCCTATTCTTTAACTTAGCTTTTTACAGCCTTCATCAGAGTTAGCACCGTCGTAAGGTTACTTATTTTTCCTATGCAATCCTTGCCTTTCACATCAACAAGACAAAATCTATTGGCTCAGCGCAGCAGAGTCCATATCGTTTATCATCCTGAAGCCCTGTGGAGTAGCTTGGACTACTTGGGCCACTAAACATGACCCCCTTCTTAAACAGGAGTATCTGTTCCTCTCTATTCGTGCAGCTGGGCACATTTAGCTACCAGGATTCGCATGAAGACCATAAAGCTATTGTTCACAAACGCTGGGTTGTGTCAACTTCTGTGTCACAACTTCCGGTCCTTTGTTGTAAACTGCCTTCGTTTTAAAGTACCTTACTTGAAGGTAGACTAAAGCGCATTTTCGTTTCGGACCCTAAATCACGTACCAATCTTCTTCTGATAAATGACACTGTTACAGGGTTTCAGTTGCACAGTGGAAACACAAAAGTGGCGAGGGAGAGGTAGAAGTACGGGTAAGGGGCGGAGGGACTATGGGTTGCAGTTATTTTGTGATTGGGCATACCTTAACTTCTTTAGTTGGCTTATATTTTGTTTTTCTTGTATCCTGTTTCGGTCTCCTGCTGCAATGTCAACACAAGTGGGCATTCTACTGTGCGGTAGGCTTGCTTGCCTTTTGGGTTGGTCATTATGATTGTTGTAGATTAAAATTAAAAGTAATAATATTACTGTGGATTGTGGGATAGCGAGCTGAAGGGTTTGGCGACTGAAATATAATTGTTTAAAGTGCAGCTACAAGGCAGAAGGGAGGATGTTGCCAATGAATAACAGGAGTTCTGAGACAGTGAGCAAAGTTCCAAGTAAATGCTAAAAATATACGTTCATGTGCAAAGAGATGATAAAATTAAAGCTGCATAGGAAGTGATATTGTATGAAGAAAAAGTCGATAAAGTATTTCTACTGTATATCAACTGCAAAAAGATTAAATGAACGTAGGGCCGAATAATGAGAAGAGGCATGTTAATATAAAATTTCTAAGAATGGATGTGCAAGTGACTGTGAAGGATGCAAGCAAGGATGTACAGTAAAGAAAGGTAAGAGGAAAGGAAATGCCTCAGCTGATGAATCATTAGCGAAACGCTGTATGTTGGAAGATAATACAATTAGGTTGCTAAATGGTGTGCACAGGGTAATGCACATCATGAAGAGAGAATGATTTCATGTGAACGTATGCGAGGATTATGAGCCCCTTGGCATCAAGGGAACGGTGACAAGGGAGAAAGTACAAATTTTGAATCTGAAATACAGTACACCTGGGAACTTGTAGTGAACGGTTTTGACTGAATAAGTTAAACAGATGACAGGTGCCCTTATAAGGGAAGAATATTTGTACTTGAATAACTGTAAGATGAAAGTGCAAATGTGAGAAAGCTGAGAGTAAAATGGCATTATACGGTTAGCATACATGAACCTATAGAAGTTTATAACAAAATCAATAGCGATATGATAATCACATCATTGTTGATATGTGATAGTACAGATAAACAGCAGACTGGTGGAAAGGGATATGGTGTGTGTATAAAGAGTATGCGTGATGAAAATATTAACATTATGGATAAGAAGGTAAAGTGAAGCTAAGAATGGGTGAAACATAAGGGGTAAGCAAAAGCTGTCTGCCAGAGAGGTGCAATGAGGTAAAAACATTCCAGAGATATTAGTTGGAATATTCACAGGTAATACTGAACCAAATCATCTTAATGGACGCACAGTATGGTTGCTAAATGTTAAAAACATGTGTAAGAGGTTACAGTGAAATGAATGTGTTGTGACAGGGGACTGGAATTTTGAAAGAAGTTCAGATACAAAACGAAAAGCGAAAGCTTAGCATACGCGTAAAAATGAAGCAGTATGTTAAGTATAAGTTGCCCTTTCGCTTCAAATCATTGAAAGATAAACCGATTAAAACGACGTAAAATGCCGAAGTGCATTTTATGGTCTTAAATAGGTCTTAACTACAAGGAAGTACAACAGGCATAACGCATGCTACAAAGCGGTGAATGGCGCAGTTTACTGAATGGAAATAGAAATACTACCGATGAAGAGTTGCTCGAGTATGAAGCAA
Organism: Macrobrachium rosenbergii; assembly: GCF_040412425.1. Taxonomy (NCBI): domain Eukaryota; kingdom Metazoa; phylum Arthropoda; class Malacostraca; order Decapoda; family Palaemonidae; genus Macrobrachium; species Macrobrachium rosenbergii. The sequence continues at coordinate 19,454,715 of NC_089746.1, forward strand.
CTGTCAAGAAACTAGATATAACAACTACCATCTTGTTTTTCTCCGGACTCACAGCCTGTAAGTGGAAGCCGTCATTGTATTCAAACCAACAAAGACACATGAGACAAATTTAGCCTTTTCGTGTAGTTTTTCTTTTAGAGCACATAACAGCAGACAATTCTTCTGCTCCTGATCCCTTCATCAGAAAAATCATTTTCTTTACTTGCTAACAAAAACAATGTGACTTTTTCAAAAGTTATACAACCGCAGAATGCAAAAATGAACGTCAGCAGAATTTAAAGAATAAAATGCACGAAATCTTCCTTGTATTCTCTACCTACCTGGGCATCTTTGTACCCAGCGTCCTAAAGATTACGATTTCACAACGATGCAGACATGTGGAAAATATAAACAACACGCTATTAAGAAACCGGACGCTATGAGGAATTCTTGATGCAACAATCTATATCAGTATGCTGGAAGCTATGTAAAGATATTTGCGCTAAAAAGGGCACGCCTATTTCATTTATTTTCAGCTTACGCTCTGGATATTACGTTGGCAAAACACAACATTCTACTACGTGTTTTTTTTCTTCTTCCTTTTGGTGCGGAATGGAGAGGGGTATTTTGCGAGCGAGCGCGTGTCTGTTTGTAGGCAACGTAAAATTTTCAGCGGATTTATGCTTGAATGCGTTGGCCCACATACTTACAAAGTCCTTTCCTACTTCTGGGACTGATAACTATTATTCCTCAATAACGTCAATAAAATTGCCCCAAGCCATGTTCATGTGACACCATCGTCAGTATGCATCCCATGTAGGTGCTTGGAAATTAAGAACCCGTGAAAGGTTTACTTTTTTTTATACAGCCTACATGAAGTATATCACAATCATACACAGTGAATCAACAACTGCATCAATGATAACATTATAAGATAATGAAACAATCTAGATAAACTATTACGGCGTTGTCAGTCCCGCAGACTGGAATACGCAAACAGATGCGTGGCAGCAATATACTGATGTAAATGGCACAAACCGAGGTGAAGCATTCTTTGTGCATACACACACAGATATAGATACTGTGATACGCAAAAACATGGGCATCGGGTTTACTCTACATGTATTACAGTAAACACTGTGTGTGTGTGTGTGTGTGTGTGTGTGTGTGTGTGTGTGTGTGTGTGAGAGAGAGAGAGAGAGAGAGAGAGAGAGAGAGAGAGAATATTGCTGAAGAATGTGATCTAGTACCACATCCTTGCATAGCGTTGTCTTCTACCGAGTAGGACGACCACTGAAAACCCAAAGTAAAAAATTAAACGTTCGATCAATATATCCAATAAATGGAAGAATTCGACATCAATCATACAGACTTAAAGGCTGGAACTCTATAATGCAACAATGACAAATTCAATACATAACAACGGAATGAAAACTTAACTAAACAGACTCGACAACTGTGTTGGTTTCCTGTAAGTGATGCTCTTTTGTTCAGCATCATCAGTCTTTTTTACGTTCTCTGCGATAAAATAAAAAGTTTCACGGAAATTCTTCGGTTATTATAAGTTCAACTTTTTCAGCACTTATTCTGCACAGAGCAAATGTGTAATAACGACAAAAATTGACTATATGCCTAAAACAAATAGTTCTAACCTGTGCTATAGCTGCTACATAGCTTATTCTTGTAATACAGACAGTACCCTAGCTCTAGGCCGTGACCGCTTGGAAATACTAAATGTTTACTCAAAAAGCCGGAAACTGGTGAGATTCGGTCAAGATGCCTGTAGTACGTTTATATATAACGAAATAAATACTAAAAGGTGGGATAAAATCACGCAGCATGATATCGCGAGAGCATTTTCCCGCGTACCGTGTTATGCGCGCTTGCGCACAGACTAAAGGACGTGAGCGATCAATAATCAATGCCCTTAGAGGAATGAATGAGTCCTCCACTTCACGATCGTTTAATAAGAATTTATTCAATGAACGCTCCTAAATCTTGGCTAAGGTTAATCACACTTCCAGCTATGAGAGAGAGAGAGAGAGAGAGAGAGAGAGAGAGAGAGAGAGAGAGAGAGAGAGAGAGAGAGCTGCAGATCAGTTCCACATATCTTTTGGAGGCCATCCCGACGTGAATTTGGACATTATATATGTGAATAGGAACTGGATGTAAAGTGCTAGATCGAATTAGAATTGCGCCCTCTATAGAGGTGGCTGAATAATCGGTGGTATAGCGTCTTGGCACGTACGCCGGGACATTCAGGAATTTGACTGATTTTTATATCCATTACATGCACTAACTAATTAGTGCTGGTTGACGTGCAACGTAGCAGACAATTCTGTTAGAGGCTGTCAGTGAGAATCAAGAAACAAGAACAATCTCGGCTAGACGATGGAATAATTGTAGGTTGGAGTAATGGGCATCTAAGCTAACACACACACACAAAGTGAGAGAGAGAGATTTTTAATTGCAGCTGCCAAATTCCAAGATTAGTTTGCGTCAAAATTCCATTATACTGAAGGCCAACTCGATAAAATGAATGAGAAGGTTTTGTACAAGAAACTGTTTGGTTGTACGCTTACTCTTGATACAACCATCGACTCTCACGTCCTATCACTTACTGTTACATTATCATATACAGCAGGTTATGTGAAAAAGTTGATATAAAATTCCATATAATTTAAAGAGCTACAACAAGTATATGAGCAATTGCTACAGTGAATGTTAATTTTACCAAAAAATGTGTGAAAGCACTGGAGCTTGAGTCCGTTATTTCAGAATTCCAATTATAGCTTATATTATTGTTTGGATCTTTTTTTACTGAGACCATGGACAACAACCTCCCTCCCCCCTTATATAGTAAAAATAACATCACTGCGCAAGGCCTCTTTGAAATAATTGATTAATAGCGGTGAAGACGGGCGAAGAAAGTATGTCCACTGTTGTTAGGCAACGGTGAACACCCAGGAAAACCTGTTGTGGTTGGTAGGTGATGCTTAGCATTAGAGATGAGTTTGTAAGTGGGTCCTGGTTTGCCCTAACTTGATAATCACCATCCCGGAGATGCTGGTGATGTAAGTCTTGTTTACAGTAATGTAACTTCAAGTTTAGAGCCTTATAAGAAACTCTGAGCTAACTCCCAACATTTAAGCGTTTCTTTAAAAGCAGGAGCCGGTGGGACGGGCAACCTTATGACCACTCCTGGCACAAGATAGAAGAAAGCAAGGAAGAAAAGGAAAAAGAGTTAAGAAGTTTAACCACGAAAGAATCGTTATACTGTATCTTCAAGGGAGAAAAACTAGGCCTATAAGATTCAGTTAAAGAAGAAACAGAAAGATAATCCAAAAGTTTGGTTGTAGAGAGAAAGTCACTGATCCGTGTAAATCTTTAAAGGATTACCGATTTCTCACGAGTAAATATGGGAGAGGTGGGCTCATGGAATAAGATTTCAAGAGTAAATATCGAGCGGTGGGCTGACGGAATAGGCTAGTTTATTCTCCGAACAATACTGGAGACCTTATTTATCCCTGTAAAAATATTTAACTCAAGTTATATCTGCTCTCTCATGACGAATGTATATGTTAACCATTAAAAGAAACAGTACACCCGGAACACCTTTCAGATGAGTAAATTACACCATTAAGCAACTTCCACATGAATAACACGCATAAGCAGCCAAAGGCATAAATGAAAACTACGTACAGCAGGCACAAAAACTGCCTACATCTGAGATGAAACCGCGAAATTCTCTTACACGATAGAAACAAGAGGACCATAGGTACTGCTTGCAAATAAAATCTTCAATAATAAAATGTCAGTAAACATCTACATAAAACCTCTGTTTCCCTTTGATACATGACCATCAAGCCCCTATGTCATCGGATCCTTAAATAGGATATACGGCAATAAATATTTAAGTATGCTTATCTGAAGAAACATTTAGGAATCGTACACAGGACACAAGGCCGATTTGATTATAGTGAGTGGAACGAGTCCCGATTAGTACTATAGATTTTACAAAGAATGCACGAAGGAAAACAGTCAATGTCAAGGTATTCACTACCTACACTCGATCTATGCAAGGCTGTGTTCGCCATATTTCCCTTAATTTTCACTATCCCTTTCCATATATTTTGTCCCTTCATAAACACTGCCATGGATGGCTAACTACATTTTTCAAAAATCAATTAATACTAGACCTAAACTGGTTACAAATTTACTTACAAACGCCGTTTTATCGGCAAAAGATTCCTGAGCTTCGAAAACGTATTTGGTGAAGGGTATTGTAGGAATGTCAACGGTAAATGGTGCTTTCATGATCCATTTTTCATTTGGATCGGAACTCATAAACCTGACATGTTTTCGGAAGGCACTACTGGATCGATGAACATTGTGATGGACTAACTGACGGAGGACGACGCCGGCGAGGGTACGGAAACCATCCATTCCCTTCACTAGTCTGACAGACACTGTTGAGCCGTCCGACCGTTCGTCCTCCGCAACACTCCACACTTCCACTCGGCGAAATTTGGGTTCGTTCGTTCGCCTCCCTCAGGGAGAAGCTTTCGTCTAGTGAATCAGTGTTGCCATGGCCATAGCGGCCCTCGGGAAATAATTTGTGGCCTGGTTGGCTTGGCCCAGTGGCCCAGTCAGCTCTCTCTCTCTTTCTCTCTCATAAGCAAAATAAAAACTTTAAAATTCTTTGATTATCTATCATTAATTTGGGTTGTGGATGCTGGTAACATCAAAACTTGCCATATAGCAATCGCTGACATATTGCCTCACTATAGTTGATACAAGACTTTCCCCCATCCTACAGAAGTCGCTGACGTTTCTAGTCGCACAATAGTTGCTAGAAGACTTTCCCTCGTGAAATGAATACTTCATTCAGATTTCTATACATTTACTTTGTTTAAAGTTTTTTTATTTCACTTTTATTAACTCAGTTTTTTCCCTTGTTTCAGTTTTCTGTAAAAGAAAACTATTGGGCCGGCTTTGTCTGTCCGTCCACCCTCAGGTCTTAAAACTACTGAGGCTACAGGTCTGCAAATTGGTATGTTGATCATCCACCCTCCAATCATCAAACATACCAAACTGCAGCCCTCTAGCTTTAAAGTTAACCATAATCGTAGTTTTTATCTTTTTTTTACTTGAGGTTAACAGCTTAACTGGCCCGATAATCGGTTACTTCAACGGGACCTGGTGGAATCCGAACCACATTATAGCGAGAAATGAATATAGGTACCAACACAGGCCACCACTGGACCGAGGCTGTTTCATCGGCCGCGGCTAAGAGTTTCATGGGCCGTGGCTGAAAGTTTCATAGGGCATTATGCGCTGTGCAGAAAACTCGATTGCACCGAAGAAACTTTGGCACATTTTTTACTCGTTTTCTTCTGTGTTCACTGTTTTCACCTTTAATGAAATGTAATTATTTTGTGCTTCTTAAGCATTTGCATTTATAATTATAGTATGTGCGTTTTACCAAATTTTTTTTCTCGGATAACTGTATTGTAACTTGCTTTTCCCTTGATTACAAACGAGTGGAGATGAGAAAAATCTCGTCAGAATCCTCCCATCGTAAAGAAAGAAAACGAAAGTAGCAAAGATGTGTAGGTAGTTATAGACAAGGTCTAGACCAAGGTTATAAGTAACGTGTATTTCAGCACGAATCCCCTTATCAGGCTTGTAGTAGTACCAGCACGATACTTCGACATAACTATCCTTCATGAGATAAAATGTCGTGTCAAGCAAGCACTTGGGTCAGCTCATCGATATGAGTTGGTTTATCGATACAAGGTGGCGCAAACAAAACTAGTTTGAGAATTATTATAAATATCAAAGTTTATCGGGAGAATGGGCCTTAAATCTTTATGGAAAGTATTATTTGGGCTCACTGGATATTTAAGACAAATCCGCAATTACCTGAAAATTACAACCCTATTTATCTACCTATCTCTCTATCTATCCTATATATATATATATATATATATATATATATATATATATATATATATATATAATATATATATATATAATAACAAAGATTGCCTTCTGGTTCTCCCAAGTCTTTTAGGATGATGTTAGTTCTGCCCCTTTCAACCACTGCTAAAAAGATCCTCCATTTCCACCAATAGTGTCATTATTGACCATTTACCCTTTTTTCTGAGTTGATCCCGCTGAGTCTCGCAATTATAGCATCGGGGATGGAAACTAAAGAAAAAACGGCAGTGTTTGCAGGAGGAGAAAACAAATCTTATGTAAACATAAGTAATTGTGAGGGTCAATTAAAACAAGGAAAACTTGCAACTACCGCATCCGCCTAACTACCAGGTACTTATTCACTGCTTAAGCCTATAAGGGAAGCACGGTTGTGTGTGCCCATCCACCACACAGCTCCAAGGAGTCCAGTGTGAATCTTCTAGCTACGTAGGCAAGAATGCAACAAAGTGGACCGATGAAAGTGACATTAATTCAAATTACGATTGCAACCATAACAAATGGTGGCTGAAAACACCAACTATCGTCATAAATTAGTATTACCAACTGCCTCACTCTGGACACGCAATCTTTAGGCTAAGCGATTTTGGTTTATGGCTGGAATGCGTGAAACCTCGCGGTCACGTTGCCCATTATCTCTCTCTAATGACTCACTGCTTAATCTTCAGTTTTAGACAATGTCCGCATCATTATCAAAATTGTTTATAAAGAAAATCATTGCACTACCAACAGCATGGCTACAACAAGTCAGTCAGTATTTGTTGAAATGTATTCCCGTTGACTGAAGCCTGATTTGTATCGTCAATTATCTGTGGTTGTATTTTGATGGGAGAAATATATTCTAGCCGAATTCGGCTTATTTCAGCCTCATTTATTCGAGATTTATTATCGATAAAAATTAACCGGCATTATCATCACTGATAACATTCTTTCCCAACACCGTCAATACCATCCTTAATCTATTGCATTAACTATTGTTCACGACAGTCAATATCTTTGACAGTTATCAGTATTGCCCTCACACTTTATTTGTATTGGTGCCGCTTTATTTCATAGTTGATTAAATGAATAGATAAATAAATATGTATGCAAATTGTTAATGTCGGGTCATTTCCTGTACAGGGGGTGGCTCCACAGAAAAAACGGCACAATGGTCACTGCTGCATTCATGCTTTAATTTCTGAATCGAGGTGGAACACCGTACGCAATACTTCGCTCTATGCCTACACAGGAGGCTCATCAGCATTGCACTGAAAACCTCTACACACACAGTCATTCGGCTCTATTTTTCACAGACTTTCCTGCTCCCTATGTATCTAGTCCTATGAATCTACCCTTATAATTCTAGGTCTTCCTCTCATCCTTCTCCCAAAACTGCTCTGAAATTTACATTTTTTTCGCAAACTTATTGTGGTCCATTCTCTCTAGATGACTGATCCATCTCATAATAGTCTAATCCATCCTTTCACCTACATTATCATTCTTATTACTTCTTCTAAGTATTCCAACCTTTTCAGTTACTTTTATGCGATATACACTACGCAACAGTTAATTTCAATAGATTCAACGTTTTTTCTATCATTTGTATTCATTATCCATACTTCACTTCCATAAAAAGAGAGTTGGTTCAGTCCCATCGTGGCTTCCATAGTCTCTTCCCCTGCTTCCTTATTTTACCTTTTCTTTGACTTACCTATTCTCTCCCCTACAATCATCCATTACAGTTACATACTTCCAAAATGCTAATGTACATCAACGATTTCTAATCTTACACCACACATGTCAATTAACATTTCTTCAGCTTCAAGGCTTCCTTTTGCCCTACTTTACTCTAGCTCATATTTATTCTTAATTTCCCCAGTCTTGCAGACAATTCAAACACTTCTACTACTTGCTGCAGTTTTGCTCTGCTATCCCCATCATATATGCAAACACTAACCATTCCGCTCTCATTCACAACTAATTTTCTTATTTCACAACTAGATACTGACATCTAGACTTCCTTCTCGAACGTTTTGCATCACACCCATTATGGCATGGAGTAGCCACGATTAGATCAACTTTTTGTCTCAGGGCCATTTTCATACCAAACCAGTCATTCCCCTGCCTACATTTCACATACTATGTATATATATATATATATATATATATATATATATATATATATATATATATATATAGCTCATTTGCATTGTTATATATTTATATTGTTACTTTAAATTATACCGTTCTTATATATAGTAGAATTTATTGTTACTATAAAATTAACGAACCAGTGAATGTTGCATAAATATGACAGTTTATAAATATCATGTCAAATTTTTTTGCGTTAAATTTCCCTAAATGGCAATTTAACTATTCCTTTAACCCCGCAGTCAACAGTGATTATCAGTATTCATTCAATTCCTAGAACTAAAATTAAAATATTATTGCTTTCATTATGTATAATCACGTTATTGCCTACTGACACAACATCTGTTGTCAGGTCTTGAATCTAACAGATATCGATCTAGACAGTGACAAATGCCACGTCACTGATAATCTTGTGCGATTTATGAGGAGGTGAGGTAATCATTCACTTGTAATCATAATCTCATTCCAGAGTTCAGAATATGATTTTTCATGTTTCAATGTGTACTTTGGTCATTTTTGACATTCCAGTAACAAACTAAGCTTTTAGAGAAACTGTACCCCAACGCCCCCCTCCCCGTTCTGTCCTACAATTACAGGGAACCACAGTGAAATACAAAGATGTATTTAACCTAGGGTACTAGTCTCTTACCTCGGCGGGGGGCCTTCATCCCTATTGGTTCTAATCACCTGACCTAAATTTGGGCACTAAACTGAAATGGATAACAGGGTTGCAGCCTAACCTAATGAGGGGCATAGGGCCTTTTTCCTGGCGGGGGACGGGGGCTTCAACCAACCTGGACCCATCCCCCCACTGACACAACCTAGGACACCATGCCCTAATTTACTAAGGGCTTGGTGTCAACTTGAAAAACGATCAATGACCCTTGTTTAATCAGTATCGTATCTTGCAGAAGTAGACTACCTAGGGATCGTGATGTCATCCTCCTCCCCACCGATAAACCATTTTCCCACTGTGGTTCCCCTTGGTGTGGGACATAAGGGGGTCCAAGTATCTTTAAACTACGCATTTGCTGCCGAAATTAAATTAAGAAACTTCACAACACATACCATAAAAAATGGGCAGAAAATAATACAAGGAACAAGAGTTCCACGCCCACACCAATGGAAGTATGACCAAACACTGATACCAGTTTTTTCAACCAATGAATAAATTTCCAACTCCCACTTAGCCTAGTTGGTGAAATTCAGAATAAAGGAACTAATCAGGTTTCAGCAGTATCCACGTACCCACAATCATTATCTAAATTGCAGTGGCAAAAAAATATAAATTAAAATAAAATAAAATAATCCGATCAGGAGCCCCAGTCGCGTCGAAACATTGCATTCGGGTCGTCGAAACATCAAAATGGGCAATTACATTTGTTGGAAATAATAATATCTAAACATAACGGTACATAAACATAACGTCTTACATTGTTTTGATGTTACGGCCGATGACTTAGAAAACGACCAGGACCGAAACATCAAGTAGGTATAGGTTTTCGTGATAGATTGTAGTATGTTTTTCGTATTAGCCATATCAAGGACTCTTAAGGTCACAGCAAAAAAAAAAAACTCCAATATCGAGGTTTATATGATTAAAGTAATGCTACCGAAAGACAAAGCATTAGTAATTAGTGAGCAGAGCTAAGAAAAACAAAACGGCTCTGAAATGTTGTTCAACTGAATATAGCCATTTGTATATAATTAAGACAACGAACCTACAATATAGCAAACAGCTGTTCATGAATCAAAGAAATAACTTGATGATGTTACTGTTAGATTAAGCCAGCATGGGTTGCTGCCTTTTACAGGAGTCAGAAGAACCATTAAGCTTCCTAAGTAACCAGGCTAACCTTACTACGGACAGACACATACAGTTTTAATTGGTACTGTGAATGTATATGAACCCAAAGCCCAAAATACAAACTCACTTACATAACAGAAACTTGACCACACTTTCAAAAGCCTACTTACCTAAGCTCAGCTCCTCAGTGCAAGGCGATTGTAAGTCTCAGTAAGTTCACTTCCTTACTAGTGCACAATCAAATAATCCCGTGAAGATTAACTGTGCCTGGGCCCTGCTGACCCAACAACGAGTTTTGTCCTGGAACAAGTTGGCCGTCAAGAGGAGTGGAGCTAGAAGGGGAGAGCCTTCGATTCTCATCAAGTCTGAGAACGGTGTTGTTGGACATTATTGAGGATTCCTTTCAAGCATTACCCCTGATTAATACTACTTTTTTTTTTTTTTTTGAACACTCAAGTGGAGTTTCTTTCGTAAACAACTTCTGTCGACGAGCAGCTAACTGTTAACTTTTAAAAGGTGCTAACGGTTATTGCCCCTCGTCTTAATGTCCATTGTCCAGACCTGGTCTATTTTAATACTCAGAGTTAATATTAATGCGATCAATTTACTTTAATGGATTAAAATTAATCTTTGAAGTTTCTGCACCATACGGTGAGTGATAGAAATTCTCTTAGAAATTCCAGCTGTTACAAGAATGCATCTTTTAGAAACAATACATAAACACAATACGGACATACGTCCTTGTCTCCTTGATAAGTTTCCTATTTCTTCCATGGGTTTCAGTTGGAATAGACGAAGTCAAAAGTTCGTTAGATGTTCGTAAGTCATCATCATCTTTGTAATTGCTCTCATCCGATCTAAAGGGCTGACTCTTTTGATTTGCAAGTAATGCCTATAATTTTCTTGAATAACTGGCTCTTGAGTGTCGTCAGGAAATGGCAGCCACAGAGGTGTGTCTCATTTCCTCCTGTATGGCTGTAAGTTTTCGCTCCTTTTTAGTTTGGCAACTCCCTAGATTTTGTGGGTGCCGTTCTCTATAATTTCTGGTTGCATCTTGGCTCCATTAACCTGTATTTATTTATTCCAAATGCATATTTAGTACTGAATCTTTGCTTTCTTGGCCAGTGAAGCTGGATTTTGATATCTTAATGAAACTGTTTTCACAGGAAATGACTTCCTTTAAAACATGATTATCAGAATCGGTGTGCAACATTCAAACCGCTAATTTCTAGTCATCCGTTTTACGTGGATTTTTTTCCCTCGAAACAAGTGGACTAAGGCGCGAAAATATGCCTGCATATATGAGAGACAAGTCCAGCAGAATACACGTAGAGTGAAATAAAAAAAACATGAAACTTGTTTTACATTGTTTTCAAAACCGAGTAATTGCTGTTTCACAAAGTAAACTTACATACCTCGGCTGTCATTGATTTAACTGGACCAGGGTTCAAAAGTATGTCTGAATTATATGAGTGGCGGGTTCAGCAGAACACAGTTAAAGTTAAATGAGAAAAAATGAAATTCATTTTACATTATCTTCAAACCTGAACAGTTGCTGTTTCGCAAAGCGTAAGTACAGTACATACCTGATAGTCATTGATTTTATCTCTTTGAAAGAAATATATTAGAAATATGTTATCCACAAAAACAAAACTGGTTGGGTGAGTCACTGGTCTGGCAGTGCCTTGCATTGTATAATGTTCTGTCAGAAGAGATTTGTAGATAAAATCATTGAAATCGAAGATTCACACTTGGACAGTTTTTTTTTTTTTTTTTTTTTTTATTCTTGGTTATGTTTGGTGTACTGATCACGAAGGTTCTCGTCACGCTACTTTTTTTTATTTTTTCAAAAGATTGTAGGCTTTAGCCACATGATAAATGTTGGTCTCTGTCTGTATGACAATAGTACCATTTCTACTTATTCATGATTAATTATTCCCTGAAGCAGATTATTGGCAAAAATTGATTTAATTAGATTGGAAGGATGCAATCTGATGTTAATTCGACCACAGAGAGACAGAGTCATGACTGTATGATTTTGTTATGAGTGTGATACTAAAATTTACATGAAAGTAATTCAAAAATACATGGTATTCACATCTCCTGAACTTTTTCCTCTTCAATGGGGAAAAAATAAGGATGTGGAATTCGGACTCTTGATTTTTTGCTGTTTTGCACCAACTCTGCTCCACCGTTCCATTTTGTTTCACGTGTGAATGTGGATGAACTCATCGAGTTTGATTTGGTTTATGCTTCTACTTTTTGTTTGATAAAAGAAATATAACATGCATGTGTGGAGCTCCTGCAAAAATAAATAGATAATTTAAATTCTTAATTATGCAACAAGGCATGTAATCACTTCTAAACTAACTGAAACAAAGTCTGGTAAGAAAGGGTTGAAGTGAATCTTGAGAAAATGCCCAACCAGAGATAGAATCAAATCCTCCCAAGTCATTGCAAGTTCCGTTTGACAGAACTTGAAGCAATCCAGCCTCAACTGCTTCGAGTGAGTTTGAGAACGTCACGATACTCTGCATAGGAAAAATAGTTCTGCTTCAGAGCGCCATCTCGCGACTTACCGAGGCACAGATGTCTGCAGAGTTGAATATACCAGCGCGTATTGCTTGCTTGCAAATGTCTGTAGGTTTGAAAAACATCTGTGGCGTTTGTAGGTTTACATCAGTCAGCGTAATGCATGTTTAGGAGTGTTTTTAGGTTTTGAGTAATGCGTAATTTGTCTTAATATTCTCATATCTGGTGTCATATATGTTATGAATGTATGCAGTTTATTGCAGATTTGCATAAATTTTGGTTTTGTAAGGGTACAGCTGGATATATGTGTTTTGTATATCTGTAAACGTCTGCATGTTTGAATAAATCACCACATGGCATGTTTGCTTGCATATGTCTTTAGGACACTTTTGCATTGCATGTCTCCAATGCTTGTGTAACTGGTACAATTTCTATTGCATGTTTACAACAGTTTTCAGATCAAAAGATTACTTTTTTATTTACAAATGAAAATGTGTAGTTTACGTTTATAAATATCTCTGAATAAATCCGCGTATCTCATGTTTATGAGTATCTGTGGATTTTAAGACATAATACATGTTTAAAAACACTTGTTTGTTTGGTGTAATTTGCAGCTTTAAGTAAATCTGTGTATTGCATGTTTAAAAATATTTGGAGATATACCGAAATTTGTTTACCACATGTCAGCAAATGGTAACAGTTTAGAGAAATTTGAGAGTTGCACATTTGCAAATGTTTGTAGAATCAGTACAACCTTTGTTTTGCACGTTTACACATAAATTTCAAGCTGCACTGGTAACTTTTTTAAGGGTACTTTGTTGGCGAACATGGGGACTGCTATTTTCCTCCCTGCAAATGCATTGAACAGTCTCGATTTGGCTTGTACCTAAAATAATCTTAAGTTTTTGAGTTAACTGCATCCATGGACGAGCATTTTACCACCACTACTTCCTTGAGGAGTTTCATGTGCGTGGTCGTACATGATAACACACTGAACTCTTGAATGAAGTCCAGTATTATGATAACTATCCGCTCAGACCTTTGTTCCCGGAGCAATGTGAAGCAACTCATGTATATCTCTGGACCTTGTAACAACTAATCCTTCTCTATTTACTCGGACAAAAGGCTTAAAGAGAGATAGGGGGAGGTAGGAGAGGGGAACGTTATCTGATGACCGATGAATGCTATCACTCCGGCGGGATGAGGATTATCTTGTTTAGGCCTTTCGATTTTTAATCTACACTAATAGGACATTACGCAGTTTGACGGAGCACTGATCACTCACTTCTGCCTTCTGTGTGTGTGTGTGTGTGTGTGTGTGTGTATATATATATATATATATATATATATATATATATATATATATATATTATATATATATATATTCTTCTTCGTTTTAACGTGCTTTTTCCCATTTTCTATATGGGGGGTAAGCACGATGCCTTTCTTTACGAAGGACTTTGATTTGGCGTTGGGGGTAGGCTCTCGGCTTATCCTGCCTGACATCGAATAGACCCTGTAACGATGTGTACGTGTATCGTGCCAATCCCCAGCCCTTTCTCCCAAGCAGCGAGGAGAACTGGGCGGGTAGGTCGACAGTTCGAGACGTGTGAGGTGTCTGTTGTTTTTAGAAGATGTTGGAGTGGCTTTGTTTATGTGTGTATTAGTCTGTAACACCCATTTGCTTTTCAGCAAACCTATCCGTTGATTACATACGTAATCCCGGGTGTCTACACCAGGGGTTTTCAACCTCTGCTGTGGCACGCCAAGGGTCAGTTAGGGGCACGCTCTCCCACGAGTGTTAGGGTTAGGCCTGGCCGGAACTGACTGCATAGCCACAGGTAAATAATTATCAACAATTTTCTTTATTTTGATGGAATTCTTTGTGTTTACAATATTGTTGGTTATGTCAGGAGAGTTGTGTACTTACTTCCCTTCAGTACAGTACTTGCAAACATACACAATGGAATGTTTTTCTGCTTTTGTTTTGTTTTTTACTTTATACAAAGTGATGGGGGTACATTACTGACATTAAAAATACCCAAAATGGTACGTGGGGAGAAAAAGGTTGAAAACCCCTGGTCTACACGGATAGCAAAGTGTCCGCCTTCACTGACCAGTCGGCTGCGGATCTGAACCCGCGCCACGGACCTCTACGAAGTCCTAGGCCTCTGCTCTACCGACTGAGCCACCGAGGCTCTTCTCTCTCTCTCTCTCTCTATATATATATATATATGAACTTTATTACTTACACAATTAGTATAATTAATAACAGGTCCTCATTTAAACTGGATTCTACGGATACCAGATGATGAGGACAGTTAGTCCTAGAAAGTTTGTAATTTTTCTTGTATGAATAACTCTGCTAGATACCATCCAGTTTAAGTGAGGTCCTGTTATTATATATATATATATATATATATATATATATATATATATATATATATATATATATATATATATATTGTGACGAAGTGTCCAGTGTCTGTTCTTCAAATCAAACCCTGATATCTAAGTGCTTGTCCCGGAGTCTAAGGCACCATTTATATATGGGGAAATGGTCCAGTCTAGTGCACCATTTATATATGGTACCCCGGAGTGTCCAGTGTCTGTTCTTTAAATCAAACGTGGGATCTAAGTGCTTGATATTTGATTACCAAACTTACCATTTATTCAACAATTATAGTTACCTCACAAAAGCCAGACACCTGAACTCTCATCACACATAAAAGACGACTGATTTCTCTAAAGGCAACAGTGATCCCTTATAAAACTTATCAATCATGAAAGAAAGCAGATAAAGTTCGTTAAACAGGTGTGAGGTAAAATCTAAGGGCATCACTCCATTAACATTATAAAGTTCAAGTATTTCTATTTATTTCATTTCCTGGTTCGAGCTCACTTCAATTACTTGAAGGAAAACATCTCACTTACCACTCTATCTCTAATTCAAATCAAAATTACTGGTGGGTCAATGAATGAAACTCTGACATAATATTTTAAATACAAAAATTTATTTCTAAATTCAAAGATTATACATGACATTTAACAGTCTCAGGGAAATTATTATTATTTGATCAATTGGATTAAATCTGAATTAATCATCAGTCAAAATTAAATCAGAAATTAATTTATTAATTCATAAAAAATTATTCAAGAAAGATTTAAATTGTTAAATAACAAAACTTGATTGAAAGGAAATATACTGTAAGTAAATTAATTCCCACGTATTAAACAAAATAAGGCAAATAAATCAATCATATAAAAATGTGGATACAAAAGACACAGAAATATACTCTGCAAAAGATTAAATATCAAAAAATGTAAAGCAAAAATTAAGGCAACAGCAAACACATCACATATATGTATAAAAGAAAAATTCTTCAAAAGATAAAGCATAAAACATATAACACGAAAAAATATTAAAAAAGTGAAAAGGTATCTTTACATATAACCACTGCAGATATTATTTTCAGTGCACTGAAACCCAATAATTATTTTACAATACCTTGGTACCAAATTGCTTCGTGTTTTTAATCAGGCGCCGTTACACACACACTTAATAAAATACACTGTTCAGATAACTCAGACACATTTACTAAGGAATTAAACAGTTAAAGGATATGAGTGACCATCGTCTATCTAAATATCAATTACATTAAAACGGGACATTCGTAATCCCGAGAGCGAGCGAGCGAGCGAGCGAGAGAGAGAGAGAGAGAGAGAGAGAGAGAGAGAGACGCGGAGCGGAAAAACGCAGCTCCTTTCCACAACGCTTTTTGGTCTCTGAGTGTCGACTCCTCTGTATGGGCGTCTATCTACGTGGTAGGTCTAACCACAGTGTTTTGATCGAGTCCCAATGGAATGCATTACTTCAGCAGTTTTGAAAATACACGAACAACGACTGCCCTGTCCCTTCTCTCTCTACACACCTACCATGCTCTCTCAGCTCAACGCATACGTCGTCCTCTCAAACCATATAGCGTTTAACCACTAACTTTACGCTAACTCTTTTACGGCATACGCATATCTGAAACAAAATCATACAGTACACAACAACACACAAATACATACGAGGAGATTACTGTATTATGAAAACCACAGCATAAGACTATATATATCTTCAATCCTCAACGGTCTAGTGCTTCGTTCTACAGAGGCATAGTAGATTGTTTTCCGGAGGAGCAGAGAGAGAGAGAGAAAGAGAGGCAGAGACAGAGACTTGGGTAATAAATATCTTTGACTGATCCCGCCCTCACCTGCTGTTGAAGAAAATAAAGTGCTTGTACAAAGCACTGATTGTTGCGTAAACAGATAATCGACCCGGGCGTTCCCATGACTTATCGAAAAAGCTGATGAAATTCTTATTGCACCTTAATCACTTACTTTTAATGCCAGAAATACTTAGTGGCACTGTCAGTTAGTTTTATTTATTAAAGCCACTTAAAACTTTGTAAGTTGATATATATTAAGAAATTTAACTAAATCAGTGTTAAGACCCATCACAATGATTCCTCTTCCGCTAAGGCGAATTTTTTTATTTATAAGTTAATTACCCATCAAGAAAAGCATGAGACGTATTTTATGCATAAAGCAAGTTAATGAAAGTGTGATGAAAATCCGAAGCTATATTTCACAATGAGAGAGAAAGAGAGATCAGAAAGGAGGAAGAGCAAGAGAGGGAGAGAGAGATCTGGAGGGAGAGAGAGAGAGAGAGAGAGAGAGAGCGGGAACCGAGGCCTCTGTTCTTGCTCTCAAAGGTAAAAATACTCGTAATTACTGCGGTTTTTTTTTTTTACTGCACTTTGGACAAACATCCGCTGTTGTCAAACTTTTTTTATACATCATTCGAGTGCCGACTGCCGGCGACCGGGTGAGATTTTTATCTTCAGGTTGAAGTACCTGCGTCAGGATGATGATGTAACCCGTTCAAATGTGAGGCTTGATAATGAAAGCTGTGATTACTTGCAGTCACTCCTATTCTCTTACAGGTATATTTTAAAACATGGAAGAGTATGCTTTATATATATATATATATATATATATATATATATATATATATATATATATATATATATATATATATATATAATATATATATATATATATATATATATATATATATATATAATGTTTTATATTCTTATTTTCATATATATATATATATATATATATATATATATATATATATATATATATGTGTGTGTGTGTGTGTGTGTGTGTTCTGTGTGAGCTACTAGGATGGGAGAGGAAAGTTTCATTACAAGCCGAGCTACTAGTATTGAAGAATATTTTCATTGCAGGATTAGTTGTTAGGATGTAGAAAGAGAGTTTATTCACGAGATGAGGCGTAAGGGTGGAGGAGGAAAATTCCTCATAATAAGAGCTTTCGCAGGGAGAAAAGATCACTTCATAAGGTGAGCTGTTAGGATGCAAAAAAAATCTTAAGGTGGGCTGTTTGGATGACTCAAAAAATCTCAATTAGAAAACCCGCTAGGAATAGAGAAAATAGTTTCATTAAAAGACGAGTTGTTAGGATGGAGGAGAAAAGTTTCATTACAAGACGAGCTGTTAGAATAAATAAATAAATACAAAATAAATAAATAAATAAATAAAAGTTTCATTAGGACAAAGAAGAAAGTTTAGTTGTATGACAATCTGTTAGGATGGAGAGAAAATGCTACTTTGTAAGACAATCTGTTTAGATGGAGAAAAAATCACTTCAGGACGGGCTATTAGGCTCTCTCTCTCTCTCTCTCTCTCTCTCTCTCTCTCTCTCTTGTTGGTCTCTCTCTCTCTCTCTCTCTCTCTCTCTCTCTCTCTCTCAGAGTTGTTGAGATGGATTATATATGGTGCAGTATAAGGCGAGCTTTCAGGATGAAGATAGAACTTTAATTGTAAGACGACCTTTTGTGATAGGAAAATTTTCATTATATGAGGGACTGCTGGAATAGAAAAAGTTTCATTATATGACGGCAGTTGAGATGTAAAAAAGAATAGTTCCTCTTAAAGACGAGCTGTTGGGTTAAAGAAAGAACTGTTTTTGTTATAAGAAGAGTTATTTACTTTCTCTGCAGTCTTAGTAATATCCACTGTAACCTTCTGTGGATCTTATGACCTGGAACACTAGTATCCAGTAATATAAAAGCTAAGCTTTCTTACATTGCCAAATGTGGCCAATAAGCAGGGAAATTAATGAAAGAGACTAGGTGCATTTCCAAGATATAGATATTATTATTATTATTATTATTATTACATTCAGAGGGTGAACCCTATTCGAATGGATCAAGCCCACAGGGGCCATTGACTTGAAATTCAAGCTTCCAAAGAATATGGTGTTCATTAGAAAGACGTAACAGAAGGTAACTGGATATACAGAAGGAAGAGATCACTCGGTAAAAAGAAAAAAAAATAGAGAACAGATCAAAAGAAGGGGTTTGGAAAGAACCAATTATTGTAAGAAAATTCCGCAAACAGTAACTCCCATTGTAGTCAACATCATGTGCACTCTAGATCGTTGCCATTTTAGTCGCTTTTCACTAGTACAAACAAGGAAATTCTCTAAGAAATACAAGACTCCTCTTTTTTTTTTTTTTTTTTTACACCTTTCCCATGTAGCACAAACAACAACAGAACTGGAACACACACATAACCACTTCCTTCCACGTGAATTGTCGGCTTGTTTCTATAAAGGACTTTCCGTACCCAGTGCAACAGCAAAGTCACTTTGACATGTGGCCGCCGGCAAGGTACGCCCTTGAAGCTCTAGGAAAAAAGGAACTGCGCGTCCTTCACGTTGCGGAAGAACAGAAATGTGTTTTTGTCAAGCTGTACGTCTAAATGACAGTTAAATCATTTAGAAAAACGTGGTCTGGCAACAGTTATAACATGGGGCAGAGAATCAAGTTGATAAAATGACTTTCATGCCCAACTGGACAGAATATTGCTGGTCGTAAGTGAAGTCCGTTCCTTTGAGTAGGTCTGCTTGAACTTACCCTTTCAAAGGGATTCCCTAACAACAAACAGGTTTAAAAAAAAATAAATTGTGAATTATTATTGAAAAAAAGTTTAACCAGACCACTGAGCTATCAGCTCTCATAGGACTGGCCCGAAGGATTTGGATGAAATGACAGGTCTAGGCTAGAAGCCTAGCACTGGGACCAAATAGGTCATTTGTGAAAACTGCAGTTGTTTGTGATGGCTTGATCTTAAGGAGATGAGAGGGTTAAGGTGAGGGGCCAAAATTTCTGAGGAATTGTTATAATTTTTTATTTTTGAATGTAAATTAACAGAAAACCAGTTATGTTGTGCAGTTCAGGCCTGGAGAAAAAAGAAATGAGTGGTGGAAATTCCGAACATTTGAAGACAGAGGTATTCAAGAGAATGGCTTAGCTGTAATGCAATGGAGTGCAATTCATCGTGATTAGGAGAAAAGTTGCTCTGAAGAGTTATCTTGTGAAACGTTTTTATTACTGAAGGTCAAATCATATGACACAAGTTTTGGACGTGAACTTGTTTCAGCCTGCAGTTATAATGACACATGGTTAGTTTGTTTATATCTATTTAGTTAATGTTGATTCATGTACTTATTTTTGGTGAACTGTATATTTTCAATCTGAATGTGATCATCTGCAAAGCGCGTTGAGTGCTTGCATTTCGGTTGCTCAGTTTTGGCACCAAGTAAAACTTTCCTATAAATAAGTCATAAATAGTAAACTCTGTTCATCTCTACTAAAAATGCCATCACTGTCCTTGCTTTCGTCGTATAACAGTCAGATACATTTCTGTGACTTTAGGTGTCAGGAATATGTACACATCTTTAACAGAGATTTATTCCTGGTGTCCTGTTTGCGGCGTTATCTTCTTTTATGTATACTGATTCTTATCTACAATCGCCTTAGCACTAAATGCTTTTATTTCCCATTGATTAACAACGTCAGGCAGGTGTCTTTCAGCACTCATTATCTCGTTTCATTCACATTATGCGCATTTTTCCTGATTGCAACAGGCGATAAACATCATCATTATGAACATTCTGATGAGCTTAATTCCGGTCTTCAGCATGACAGCTCTTAAATCATATATTGCTTTTTATGTTTTGCTGCTTACATGATTCCTTATCACGCTTCCAGTTCGATGCTGTTTGGAATGTGTAGTAATTCAGCAAACTTTTCAGTATTACGGATAATTTTTTATTTTATTTTAGATCAATCAAAAAAGCTTTTCAACTATTGCGAAAACTGGTTTTGGGAAAAAAACTTTCATATCAGTTCGTACATGTTTGTCAGAAGTTTATTTAAAGTTCTGATGCTCTCTTTACTTCTCTCTCTCTCTCTCTCTCTCTCTCTCTCTCTCTCTCTCTCTCTCTCTCTCTCTCTCTTACCAGTTTACGCATCAAGTTCCTTTTACTATTTCCATGTTCACCACTTTAACCTGTCCTTATCGTTGTCAACCTCATTAATTATCTAATTGTTAAGTTTTTATATCCAGTTTGTTTTTCTTCTCTTCCTTACTTTTTGAAGTACTGCAGGAAACGTTTAGCTTTTGGTGATGACGGTCCCCAGTCTACGTTAATAACTGAGAGCATTGATCAATGACATAACTAACATGCTCCTTACACGTCCTTACGATTCTTAAACGCAAAAATAGTTTGTGGTCAGATGTCCTCAGGTGCCATGAGACAGCTAATGAGCTCTCTCTAAAAGAAAATTAATTCCACATGAGAGATCAATGCTCCGTCAAAATACACAAAATTATATCTTAATTAAAAAATGTCAGGGACTCGTCACTCTGCCGAAGAGCAACAGTTAAACAGATGTTCATCGGATTAAACGTGATCTCTCTCTGTTTTACCGTTATGATGATAAAAATAAATACACCTTCAAGCCCCATCGTGACTACGCTTTGAAAGCAAGATGAAAGTTTGAAAGCTTAGTGGAGAACACTGACATTTTAATTTATAACTACGTATGGTATGTAAACCAGGTACAGTAACAAATACTTGTCTCAGACATGTGGATTTTCCTAAAGCAAGGACTAATACAAATGACTCCTTATTCCAACAGAATAAAAATCCTGATCAACATAGTGTGTTAGTTTTTGCGCGCGCACACACACACACACATATATATATATATATATATATATATATATATATATATATATATATATATATATATATATATGTATATATATATATTTAATTATGCATTATACATATATGCGTGTCTATGTATGCCAAACGAAGGCAGTTCCTTATAAACCAGACTAGAAAAAAAGGCGCTAAAACTTGCCATTATTTGTAATTTAGGAAATCGGGAACTCAAAAGACGATAAAAATAAATAGTTTGTTGCATATCGAAGCAATGTGCGTTAATTAAAGGGTAGGAGCTCACAATGGAAATTAATGCATATGCACTGAACAGACAGAATGTCAAGTAAATGGCTCGCAATTTTAGAAGTTTCAGCCATGGAAACGTTCAGTGTTAAAGTGAAAGACACGCACGTCTCGGTAAATTTATAAACCTCTCAGAGTGCTTCAAGTTTTTCTTTCAAAATGAGCTCTTGAGCATGAGTCCAAGAAGAAACAATATACCTGCACGGGAAATTCAGATCCTGCCTTCCTCAGATTAGAAATAACACTGACATTCAGCAAAGGCTGGACTAAACACAAACTGATAGTGAATGCAAGTTCCGAGATTGTTTTCTCATGACTCATCAATGAAAGCAATGGCGACAACATTCTAACTCGTTTGCGTTGCAGTGATATGCTATTGCAGTAAATGAACCTTCAATTACATTTGTTAAAAAAGGGTTATTTCCTGTGCTTTCCTTGACTGCACATCTTAATATCACTAATGAATCTGTTTTCTTAAATATACATAGATGAAAGATGCGGAGGGGTGAAAAGCTAACATTTGTACTACTGATTTTAATTTTTACTTTAAACTGATGCACATCGTGTTCCATTTTTTTTTTCCGCACGCCGGTGCTGCCTGGCGGAAGTCAAAACAAAAATTTTCTTCTTGGACAAAGAATAAACAAAAGTAGGCCTTATCATAAATTGAGAAGGGAAATCATGAAGCAAAGGATGCTTGTTGATGTAGAAAACCCGTCTTCATATGCTAATGATTTCTCAAAATGTTATTTCACCTAGAATCACATTCTCATGCCGCAAAAACAAATCCCATGTGCATTAGACACTTCATAACGAATTACAAGACTTGAATCATACCGTCCATTATAATCACGTCAAAACTATAATCACAAATATTTCATTGTTGCTTAAGAATGTGTTAGCAAACATGAGCAGAGCAACAATGTAAATATTTGTCATTTATTCAAATATTTTCCTTTTTAATAATGACTGAATCTTGAACTTAGTATCCCTAATAACTTTTTCAGTCACCTGAGGCATGTCTCAGCCATGGCAGCATTAAATAGAAACGAGAATAAAAAGATTTATTGACTGTCGTACTCACGCAAGCAGGTACAAACAATATGAAAAGCTTCAACAAAACAATTGAAAATACCAATACCGTGTTGGGTTTATGTCACGTCTTCCCATTCCAGGTTACTCATTTTAAATACCAATGCTGAGTTGTCAAATGGTTGGTGTTCGGAAGCTTTAAAAGAACTATTCTAATCTAATTGATTCATGAATTTAAAAAGTATGCCCATTATTATTACATATATATTAAAATATAATGTTATAACAATAATAGATTACTCTCTAAAGTTGTAATGACATATTTCTCAGATCAAAATCAACTTTAGGGTTATGGAACGAACACAATCGGATGTGTTTACAACACATCACCATTGCTCTATATATCCTGGTTATGTAATGGAGATTCTTATGATTGATAAAAAATAAGAAAAATTGGGATAGAATAAATACCATTAAAATATTTATAATTAAATTTGATATTTAAAGAAATTTAAAAATTGGCGCACAAATTAGAGTTAAGAAATACGGAAATAATAGAAGATCGAGCTCCAGGTTTAGCGATGTTGCGAATCGTAATTATGTAGAGAATTGTCAGCTGTCTCTAAAGAAAGTTACATCTTATTTTAGGTTGAATAACAGTTTTATACCTCTCAACATGGTTTTAATGATTATGATAGCTCGTGCAAGTGATGGTCTGCCCTTAGCAGCATCATTACAGGAAGATGAACAGGTTAGTAGAGTGTATTAAGTTCCGAATGTTTCATACCCCTTTAAGATCGAGCCAGCCAAGGCACTTTTAAGATAGCCTTACGAATGACACTTGGGTAGGCTAGGTAGTAATGTTGCCCAAGTCGATCATATATATATATATATATATATATATATATATATATATATATATATATATATATATATATATATATATTAATATATATTAGGATCATCAAATTATTAGTTTTACCCAACATAATCAGCCATAACCTAACTTAGTCAGGCCAACCGTACCCAACGTTGGATACCTAGGCTACGGCAACCACCCTTACCGGGTCTAGGTTATTCCTGGCTTGTAATCGGATCTGATAGGTTAACTGGGTGAACACAGAGCATACCTGCTGTTGGGGAACACAAGCAACTTAAGGCTGTGTGATTGGGGAATAAAAGTCATTTTAATTATAAGACATAAATAGCTGACAGCTGTGTGAATTTTTCTGATCGGGAGACAGAGGCCTTGTCACAAGCTGAGCATTTTTTGAGCATTAATTATCCTCTTTTCTCTGTTCTGTAAAGTTCCTTAAAGCTTTGAACCATTATTGTCAACTGTATTCAGTGGTATTTCTAAGTAATAGCGCCGCATAGACTATATGGAACGGTTCCATGAATACGGAAGTCAATAGGGAACCGTATGTTCAAGAAGGGATTGGCTAAGGAAATCTATTATAAAAGGAACCATACTAACTTAACATACCCTAACGTAACCCCTAGTAGGCCGTGTTACTTAGTGATTTCTTATACACCCCCCCCCCGGTAAAGGAAACCACTTTTTACCAAAAGTTCCCCTATAGCACGGCACATGAGTGATAGCATTCCAAGATGACCAGCATACAAAAACATAATCAGTTCTGAGGTTAATTACAGGTTAATTACAATTGACTGACAAAAATTTTGCAAATATAAAATATTTCTTCAATATTTTATGATTCATGTACTGGTCACTTATTCTTGGATATTTAAAATTTATCAATAACACTTTTTGGTCTAATCCACTTAGTCTTCAAAACCCCAACCTTACCCAAGATTTTAGTCCTCTAATTAAGATAGTTTATTTTCAGCTGATAGGTAAGAAACTGTTCTTGTAACACATACATTAGAGAGGAGGAAAAAATGATTCTAAATATCTAATGAATGAGATAGAGTGAGAGATACCCTACTATGGGAGAGGGGAGGTTTATTGAAAGCTTTCATTCGAGTTAAAACAGTTACTGAATTTGTTTACTATTTCAATGAGATTAGGTCAGTCACAGGGAATGTACAGAAAACTAAACTGATAAATAGTAATTGTGTGCAGAATAATTGAAGCAGGCGGATATCCAGTATTTACAATAAGAGCCCATACGTTTGGCAGTATTGCATCTTTAGACAATCCATGAACCCTGCTGACTGAAAGCTTTTATGCTCCTGCATTTACTTCAGAGATTATGCAGTTATTTTTTTCATAAAAATATATAATTTTCATGTGCTCGATTAACGCTAAAAATGTGTGGCTTACATTATGAGAAGTTTTCAAATGTAAATATGAGGTTGAAATGAGAGGATTTATGGGGGTCCATTGCTCCTCATTGTTGCAAATTAACCAATCATGAGAGTTGAATCAATAGGGTATAGCTTTTTACCCCCCTAGTGCTAGTTATCATACAGTGGCAGCAGTGCTACTTCCTTCATATGTGTGCTGTCAGTCTACTATGTGAGCTATACTGGGCTAGAACTGGCGAAGACATCTATCCCTTATGTAACTAATTTTGAGTATGATTTAAGTATTTCCATTTGTGACTTGGTACAATTAAGTTGTATGAATTAATTTTTAAGATATTGTTTTATCTAACATTTCTTTAGTGAAAGCTTTGGAAAATTTTAGTTATTTTTTGTACGAGAGTGAATTCAGGAAGGCCAAGTGGACACCCAAGGGGGTTAAGTCCTTAGTCTGGTAGGCTGCTGCACCTTCTGACAAGTGAGGTTGGGTTAGGATTTAACCTTTGGCTGGGTACATTTGATAATTCAGATGCATTTTGATATTAATGGTTATTATCTATCATGAATCTTTTCATTCAGTTCTAGTGTAGGTAAGGTGTATTAACTTTAAAGGCTATTTGTGTCCAGCTTATACACTATATTGCCCACAAATATTCGTATTGTACTTGGGGAGAGTTACAGCTTGGCTGAAAATTCAGTCTCCATATGGCACTGGTAAAGGTTACTTTACAACCTTTAATCAGATGCAAATGTAAAATAGGTTTATTTCTGATAATTTTAATATTATTTAGACCATTTTGACATTCACTATTCTCAATAGGAAATGGTTTATTTCATTGGGGAATTAGAAATAACTTAGTTAATACAAGACTGTATCCACACCTAACCTTCCTTTGTCTAACCTAATCTAGGATGCCAAGTCTTACTTGACCAGGAACCATTTAGTGAAATCCAGGGATGCATCCATTTTTTTTTAATACACTTAACCCAACCTATTCTAACCTAGGCCAGAGGGTCCTTCCTGGCTTAGGGGGCGTGGCCTTTGGCATCATTGGACTGCCCCTCCCCAGTTAACTTGATATTGGGAGCAATATATCATAAGGAAACGGCAATTGCGAGCAGTATATCATAAGGAAACAGCAATTGCTTGCTTACATACATGATAATTTGATGCCCTCTTTTTTTCCTCCCCGCAGAGCTTACCTGACCCTGAAACCATGATTTCTTAGAGTGGTCTCCCATTATTGTTAGACTTACGAGCTTTTAAGGGGTTAACCATTTCTAGGGTACTGTAAATACTGTACTTGTCATGTCTGGCATTTGAAGTAACTTCTTAAGTAATCTTTATTCTAAGAACCTCCATGGAACGTTTATTTCATATTTGAAATCACCTGCCTTTAGAAAAAGAAGGCTAACCAATTGTATTCAGCATGGACCTATCCAAAGACAGAAATGTTTTGTCTAGATACACAATTTTTGACTCTCCTAACATGTTTAACTGAAGTGTTGCAACATGTATGTAAAAATTATATTGAAAGAAAATTACTAATGAATTAGATAATAACAACTGGTAATTCATCATAGATCTACTAAGTAAATATAATTGGTCTGTGGAAGCTGCCACAGTTAATATTTGCTTTAGCCGTTGTTATGGTGATCATCATTATATGGCACTTTCTTAAGGCCCAATTTGGTCCTATAATTCTTCACCTCTCAGAGACAACTGTGGAAGAGAAAAAAAGTTTTGTAAGGTTTTCTCTTCTCAAGTCTCTAGAGAACGGGAAGTTTTGCAAGGTTTTAACTTCCCAAGCCTATAGTGATGTGCGTAAAATGGCTCAAGTGTTTATTCTTTCTTCAGAGTTGTTTAGGAGGTGACAAGGTTGAAGAGGCCCTATTTTGATCTACAGTGAACAGCCCAAGTACCCTTGATGATTAGTATCCTTGATTTTTTACTTTGGTATCTGTATGCTATAGTGAAGTTGGCTGGCTCCATTTTCTACTTTTGGTTGCTGACTTTCATGAAGTCTTGCATTTGGTGCATTTACAGAAACTCTAACTATGGCAGGGTGATTTCTCTGTTTATTGTAGGCAAATTGGTTTGATTGCCTGGGAACAAACAACTGTTAATACATCATTGAAGATGAAGAATGTGCTTACATTTTGTCATTTATTATTCAGATGTTTTAGAGTCAGTTTTTCAAAATATGGCTGTCTATTTACCTAGGTGAGGACAGCTGAAGATTTGTTAGTGTCTTGTAGACTGGTTTTATCAACTTCATTCTGGATTAAAAAATTATCGTCCTCTTAGCCTGGCGAAGTCTAAAATGATGGTTCATAGAAGATTTTACTAAAGATCTTGCAGAATTTGTCAATGGGTCATTTGGCATTGAATTTTGTTGGATTTCTCTTCATTGTGCTTTGTGAGAGTGCTACTTGAACAAACTTGAAAAGAGGGATGGAAGTGGCTTCAAGTACTCTAACCAGCAAAAGAACCAAAGGAACTAGTGCTTGGTTTGTAAGGATTGTTCAGCAATCTATGCACATTTTCCATCCCTCGTGAATTAATGACAGCAATTATGTTCAGTGTGCATAATGGTAACTCAGATACATCATTGATCTGTATAAGGAAGAGGAGCAGATCATGTTAAAGGATGTTTTTGGGTTGTGAATTGTCTTTTTAGGGATTCACCCCCATAGGGGGTTAGTGCCATCAGTGCACCTCAAGCGGTGCACTGTGGGCACCACTACAGGTTCTTTGCAGCGTCCATTCAGCCCCTAGCTGCAACCCCTTTCATTCCTTTTACTGTACCTCCATTCATATTCTCATTCTTCCATCGTACTTTCCACCCTCTCCTAACTATTTTTTCATAGTGCAACTGCGAGGTTTTTTCTCCTGTTACACCTTTCAAACCTTTCTACTCTCAATTTCCCTTTTAGTGCTGAATAAACCTCATAGGTCCCAGCACTTAGCCTTTGGCCTAAATCTTACATTCCAATTTTTAGGGATTCACAGTCACATCTCCTGACTCAAAATGCAGCAAGAGAATAGTAATCAATATTTGATTTACATCATCTCAAGTGATTAGGGAACTAGACTTCACGAAATGTTTGTAATTCTGTGGTGTTTGAATGAGCTAATGATAACTTTTATTCTTTCAGAAAATCAATCTATATTTCAAAATTTATTGTAGTCAGTCTGTGAAGTCTCATGACTTGAAATGTCTTTCCCAATGATCTGTGCACTCTCACGTTGAAAGTGTGTATGCTTATGGTTTGTGAAAAAACTTGTATTTTTATATTTATGATATTTCCTATATTTATGAAGTTCACTTATATTTTTCAGAGTGGAAGAGGTTTACTGGATTATCAGAACCAGGCCAAAATGTTATTTAAAAAATTAACACCCAATAGTCCAACCAAATGTTCAATTGAGACTGGGCCATATGTCTTCCAGTAAGTATTACACACGCTTTCATGTTTGGAAAATTTCTTTCTCCTATTTTTATGCTTCTCTCTCTCTCTCTCTCTCTCTCTCTCTCTCTCTCTCTCTCTCTCTCTCTCTCTCTCTCTCTCTCTCTCTCTCTCTCTCTCTCTCTCTCTCTCTGTTTACCATACTTTGTAATATGTAACTGTATAACTTGAGAAAAGTTATTTAAGAAGGGAAGTAATTTAACTTTGAGAAAGGTTATTTAAGACAAGTAATACAGTAGTAATTTTATTTAACTTTATGAAAATATTATTAATTTGGGAACCGAAACCGTAGCACAACTATTATTATTATGTGTTAGTATTGTTGCAATAAATAGGTGAATAATCCCATATTGTTATTGGTGTGGAAGCTGATAAAAGCAAAATGTACAGAATATGAATTGAGAGGTTGAAAATAGACAGTATGGTAGGGGAAACAGTAAATAGAAGTAATTTTGTAATAAATTACAAAACTCAATATGGAAAAGGATGATGTAGAAAATTAAGGTTACATTTTCAAAATCCTACCATTTGCAAGCTAAAGTGCTTTGAGGTAGGAATCTGAAAATAGAAAAATTGAAAGGAAGGAAATACTATACATGATTTTAAATGGCCAGTACTGTACTGTAATTAATTTTTCAAATACACGAACTCAACATTAAGCCAGGGGAAAATACATAGACCACTAAAGAACAGTACAGGTTGTACCTGGATTACAGAGAGGGCTCCGTTCCAGCGGCCTGCCGTAAGTTGAAAATTGCCGTAACCCGGAACATTGTAAGAAAAATTCATAAAAATGAGAGAGAGAGAGACATTTATGTAAGCCTGGGGAAAGAAACAGGTTGTAAGCTTTGCACTGGTAATAAACCGGTTTTCTACCCTCTTTATAGTAGGCACTTCCTCATAGTGAACCCTCCCAGGGGCTACAGCTCCCTAAACTGGTTTTCTGACCTTGTCAAAGTGCCGGTGAGTTACGGTGCTTACGGCGCCATAATCCGGATTTTGGAGCCATAATCCTAGTTGCGGCACCCAATTTTTTTATGAATACACTTGAAAAAGCGCCGTAAGTACAGAATGTTGTAGGTCAAGACAGCTGTAACCCGGGGACTACCTGTATTGGCAAGGGATGACTGATGGAGCTAAACCTCTCTTAACAGTAGAGGATATGGTAAACTGTATTTTATTATAGAGGGACTTAAAAGGAAATTGAATTATGCCAATGAAGTGTAACGTAGGCAAAAACGATTATTATATAGTGAATTTATTAGAAAATTGGTTAAGAGGTAAGTGGTTAGACAGTGCAAACTTTGAAAATCGAGCTTTCAGTAGTGCTACTGTAGGTAGAACTTGAAAATATTGTTTGCATTAATTAAAAAACTAGGTTCTTATATGGAACTAGACATCAAACATACAAGTATCATAGATTTCATAGCATTTATCTTGAAAATAAGTATGGTACAGTCAGTATTAAAAAGATTATAAAATTAGGAACTTATAAATGTACAGTACTGCACTGTACAGTACTTTATAAAATTTTCTGGCACTGTGATAGCAAGCCTGCTCTGAGAAAACATTGTGAGCCAGATATGACTCCTGGAGTCCGTAGATCCAAAACAGTAGCAAAGATGTTAGCTTGGGATGTTGCTTTTCTTACACAGGTATAGTATAACCCAAGAAGACCACAAATGATTAAGACTTCTATGCTGTAGTGTTGGGTTATCCTCATCTTCTGAATCTTGTTATTTTGGTAGTTTGGTTTTTATCTTAATTTCTTGGTATTTCAAGTTGTCACTCCTACGACTCAGAGATTATTTAGCAGAAAATTTTTGGGTGATTGAAATTATCAATATTCATCTATAGTTTAGGGTATGTGGTGAGCAGTCCAATCTAAATTAAATTGCATCATTCTCCATGTCCACTTTTTCTTGATCTGCTATGGCTGGGGTAGGATAAAAGAGTTAGGGTCAGCTGAGGGCACCTGCCATTGCCATGCTGTACACAGATGAAGAGAACTGATCAATGATGCTGAGTCATGCAAGAGTATGAAATTCATGTCGGTTTCTTGGTTTCATGATTAGAGTCCCTGTTCTCTGACTTCATAGCCGTTGTGACATATCTCATATCATAGCCGTTGTGACATATCTCATATTCCCTGAAGTACAGATCTTTGTTTACCCTTGCCCTCTTCAGAAAGAAATACAGGCATCGAACCATAAGGTTTGGTGACAGTCTAGCATATTTACAGCAGAACCTTTTCTCTGTAGACTTCAGAATGGAGGCCAAAAACATACTGATGAATCATGGAAGACTCGGTATATGTTGTAAACGCTTGAAAATAAATAATAGTATGTTTAGAAGTTTTAATGAATATTTGGATCATTAAATTTAAACTAAGTTGTCTTATAAACCCTCGGTTAAGATTTTGGGCTTTCCCAAAATTTGTCAGTGAAAAACACATTTGACAGAATATGGGTATAGTGATATTATTGTATTGCTTGCTGTGAAAATGGTGGTTTTGTTATTTTGAAGGTACCGTCTGGTGGAACATGCTTTCTTCAACACATTATCTGCCACTCTTAGATCAAAAGGCTCTTGGATATCTAAAATGTGTAATGTGGAATAAATGAAAAACAACTAAAATAAAAAGTTAAAATGATACATTGAAGTCTCCTGAAAAGATTTCCTAGATGACATCATTTGATATCATCAGAAGCTCAGGTTTGGAATAGGGTGACAGAATGTAAAAGGGTTGAGCTTAAAATATTAGTGTTTAAACACTTAAAAATTATCAGGAAACTAGCAGAAAAGCTGAAAGCTGCATGGTTTGTCTTGTTACAAAAAATTTAAATCTGGTGCTACTTTTATCGAAATAAATTTTGGTGTCTACAACACACAGGTGCCAAATGAGAAAAAAATTAATTTTTAGAAAGAATTAGGCCTAAGTAGACTGAAGTACCATATCTAGTTATAATCTGTTGGTAATTATGACCAGCCGTAGCCTGAACATATAGTTCTAAGGCAGTGACAATCTTGTTGAAATGAGTTAAGATCCAGCACTGCATCAAATTCTTGTCCTTGTATTAACACCTACAGGTAAATGAGGGGCCCCCTCTTCCTTTGCATAATCAGAGTTTGCTCATGAGCTTTTGGTAATTTTATATTATGTTTTGAGATATACAAACCAGTTTAGAGAGCTACCTTTCAGCCCCTTATAAACTCTGAATGTAAAATTGCTAAAGTGGTTAATTTTCATGACAAGCAGTACCACCATTGTAATATGTGTTACCCTGTACCACAAGGTACCTAGTCTTCCTTGTGATTTTTGTTCTTTTTTTAGTCTTGAAGGATTGGTTGTACATGCTTGGTGGATATGTAAAACAAGGTTTTGTGGTGTTTGACTAAGTAGGAATTTCATTGTATTTTGAAGTTGCTTTTGTATTGCTTGCATAATATTTTCTGTAGATGTTTGAGGAAAATTTTTCATTTTAAGCCTTTAGTTTTAAATCTTTTTTTCTTTCCAGTTATGTTATTGATTCTGGTGTTTGCCACTTAGTCCTTTGTGAGAGAGGATACAGCAAAAAAACTGCTTTCACATTCGTAGAAGAAATGGCTGCTGAATTTAGTTCACAGTATGGCAGAAGAGTTGATCAAGTTGCTAGACCTTATTCCTTTATTGAATTTGGTAAGTGACCCAGTAAATTATATGCATGTCATTCTTTTATTTATTTCTCAGTCATTATTTTATGTATGCTGTTAAGTGGCGTTGTATACTGTGCCATTTTTATGACAGATCTGAAGTTGGAAGCAAGTTGAGTAAAATCCTGCTTTGTTTAGAGAAATATATTAAAATAATGCAACAGATTCAAGACCAGCTGACACTCCTCATCAGGTTTAACACAGTAAGGTTGAGTACAGTGAGCAACAAGAGTGTAAAGAAAAAGGCACAATAAAAGAAGGTGGATTTGGATATTGGGACTGAGACTGGAAATTATCCATTCACTGTTTTAACTGTAATCTCATGATTTGGTGCTTGAATAACAGAATACAGTATAGCAAACAAGTTTATAATATAAATTTTCAAAAAATTTATTATTTGGATACTTACCTACTATTAAAGTTAGCTTACATCTCCGTGCTGATAGGCGAGTCAGCATTCAAACAAAAGATCGAATGGCTGCCTGGATGACTGTCTAGTTCACCTGTTGTCCACCAGGTGTGTTTTGAATGTTTAAGCTCTTGTCAGAATTCTCCTTGACAGCCCACTAAGTTGTGGGGAGGCTAGGTGGGGTCTACTTTTAACAGTAGGTAAGTATCCTAATAATAAATATTATTATGAAAATTTATATTATTTGGGATGAATCTTACCTACTGTTAAAGTTAGATTATTCCCATGTTGAGAAGAGGATGATGGGTAGTGCAGCTAGACCAAATCTGCTCAGCCATTCAAGCTAAAGGTTTCTTGCATGAAACCCAAAACATTCTTACCTGATCTGGAATCCTTTCTGGATCTTACTGAGCAGCTTTTTGGAGAAAACTGCCTCAATTCAGCTAAAATGAAACAGAAGCAGGGTGAGGGGACCCCTGTGCCTGGGTTGAAAACCCTATAAAATGACAGTCACTAAAAATAAATACCTTTACGATATAAAGGTATGTTCCTATACAATATATGTACCGTCATGCTCCCCAAAATCCTAAAACCTGGGATTTAAAACAAAGAGCCTAAAAGATTGCTCTTTCCTCGGTTCAGGAAAACACTTGACCCGCTACTACTAGTGGACTACGGGCTTTACTGTTTCAAACATGATTCTGCATACTTAAGGTACTGAACAGCAAAACCAAATTGCACTACTTCTGTGCCGCATTAAACCCATCCTCATGCAACAATTTGTCATCAAGCTAAATGAGGTAGCAACAGCTCTCTTGTTATGAATATTTACCTTCAATAAAGGTAAATGGAATGGAGCTAGTTCTCATGCATTATCCCCATCAGATACGCACAGAGAACCTCATGTTCTTTGACAAAGACATTCTAGGTTTCTAAAACCAAAAAACAGAAGGTTAACTTGCCCTTCCAGGCTTAACCTTTGACAGAGACATCAAGGTTTTCTAAAACCACAAAACGAAATGTTAACTTTGCCTTCGCCAGGCTTAACCTTTGACAAAGACATTCTAGGTTTCTAAAACTACAAAATAAAAGGTTAACATTGCCTCTTCCAGGCTTAACCCTTAACAAGGACATCTGCATTTTCTAAAATCACAAAACAAAAGGTTAATTTGCCTCCTCCAGGCTTCACCTTTGACACAGACATCTAGGTTTTCTAAAACCACAAAACAAAATGTTAACTTTGCCTTCTCCAGGCTTAACCTTTGACTAAGACATTCTAGGTTTCTAAAATCACAAAATAAAAGGTTAACCCTTTCATATCTGTATAGTTATCACATCACTGAGGGCACATGAGCCCCGATGTGTCTGGGAGCGCTCGACAGTGCGAAAAAATAATTATTTCGAAAATTCAGCAAAAATAGAAATTTTATGCCAACAACGTTCATTTTGCTGTCCTTTTTTTCTAAATGTTTATATTTTATGGTGGAATAGTCAGAATAAGAGTCCCAGCCCTCTAAATACAAAAAAGTGTGAGTTATTTCACGAAAAAAAAAATCTTATTTTTATATTTTCGTTCGTAACCCAAAAACTATGAATGTCAGGCGAATGAATTATTTTTTATGAGAAAGCGAACAAAATTCTCTAAATATCGACATATAAAAGAATGGAAAACGAATAAGTCCAGCTGGTTAAAAATTGATAGAAAAAGGGCAAGAAACAGAGCGCTCTGCCCGGCGTATGGTGAGAATTATCGCTAGAAAAAGTTTTTTTGAAGAGCCCTATCTTGGTTATTTTTCATAGAAATTACTTTGTAAATATACGAAAATGTAGAGGAAAAGTTGAAGAATAATGTGAGTCAAGAAAAATGGCTTTGGTAACGGCAACAGTTTCATTTTGACGTTATAAATTGATTGAAACGAAAAAATGTTACCGTTGTCAACATTATCGTTCGTAGCTCAAAAGCTATAACAGTTAGGCGAATGGATTATTTTTTATGAGAAAGCCAACAAAATTCTCTAAATATTGATATATAAAACAATGAAAAACGAATAAGTCCAGTTGGTGAAAAAATTGATAGAAAAGAGGGTAAGAAACAGAGCGATTTGCCCGGCGTATGGTGAGAATTATCGCTAGAAAAAAGTTTTTTTTGAAGAGCCCGATCTCGGTTATTTTTCAAAGAAATTACTTTGTAAACATACGAAAATGTAGAGGAAAAGTTGTAGAATAAAGGGAGAGTCAAGAAAAATGGCTTTGGTAACGGCAACAGTTTCATTTTGACGTTATAAATTGATTGAAACGAAAAAAAATGTTACCGTTGTCAACATTATCGTTCGTAGCTCAAAAGCTATAACAGTTAGGCGAATGAATAATTTTTTATGAGAAAGCCAATAAAATTCCTAAATATTGACATATAAAACAATGGAAAACGAATAAGTCCAGTTGGTGAAAAAAATTGATAGAAAAGAGGGTGAGAAACAGAGCGCTCTGCCCGGCCTATGGTGAAAATTATCGCTAGAAAAATTGTTTTTTTGAAGAGCCCTATCTCGGTTATTTTTCATAGAAATTACTTTGTAAATATACGAAAAAGTAGAGGAAAAGTTGAAGAATAAAGGGAAAGTCAAGAAAAATGGCTTTGGTAACGGCAACAATTTCATTTTGACGTTATAAATTGATCGAAACGAAAAAAAGTTACCGTTGTCAACATTATTGTTCGTAGCTCAAAAACTATAACAGTTAGGTGAATGAATTATTTTTTTATGAGAAAGCCAAGAAAATTCTCTAAATATCGACATATAAAACAATGAAAAACGAATAAGTCCAGTTGGTGAAAAATTGATAGAAAAGTGGGTAAGAAACAGAGCGCGCCGCCAGGCATACGGTGAGAATTATCGCTAGACATTTTTTTTTGAAGAGCCCTACCTCGGATTTTTTCATAGAAATTACTTTGTAAATATACAAAAATGTAGAGGAAAGGTTGAGGAATAAAATGAGAGTCAAGAAAAATGGCTTTGGTAACAGCAACAGTTTCATTTTGACATTATAAGCTGTTCGAAACGAAAAAAAAAAGTTACCGTTGTCAACATTATGATTCGTAGCTCAAAAGCTATAACAGTTAGGTGAATGAATTATTTTTTATGAGAAAGCCAACAAAATTCTCTAAATATCGATATATATGATAATGAAAAATGAGATTCAGAGCCCTGCCTAAAATCCAGACGTCTCTTATGTGATGCACTAACGAATTTCCGCTAGTTTTACCGTAAAAACTTTGCGAAAGCATGTTGGAAACTGTTCTCGATTGACGTCGCTGTATGTAAACAGCCACACGTGTTTACCCAACCTCGTACGCATGGTCTCTGACAGAAGTGTGGCCTGCCAGGCCTGCATGGGTGCGATCAGCTGATGTCATTGTGAGAATTTTACTACGCCATGGATTTGCGATGCACAGTAGAGGAACTAAAAATTTATAGAAAATAGAGGATACCAAACAGAGTGTTTCCAATAATGTAATCCTACATTTTATAAAAAAATGTAAGATACGAGAGAGAAACGTGGGTAGGATCAGCTGATTTCATTGTGAGAAATTTACTATGCCAGGGAATTGCGCATGGGCAGTATAGGGACTGCTTGCCTGGCGTATCGATGCCTGAGTTACACGGTCCAAGGTATGCTTAGCCTATGGAAACCACCAACTGTCCGAAAATAAACAAAATTTACCCTACCACACGCATTTAAAAATGTCGGTAAATTTTACGTAAAATTACGTCAGTCAGAAAAGAAGGGGGGTAGGGGGTTGTTGCGTAATATGACGTCAATTGGACAGGAAAGGGTTAACTTCTTTCAGGCTTAACCTTTGACGCGGATGTTCCAGGTTCGAAAATCACAAAATAAAAGGACAACTGCCTCTTCAGGCTAATCCTATCTAAGTAAGTTTTAATTACCCCAACATGACAGAGAATTGTTTCCTCTTCTTCCCCACCAGAGATTAAATGGAATTCTTATAGTTCTCTGAAAACTTAGCCTTAACCTCCTTCTCAGCTATAATGCAAATACTGTAGATAAGATAGCATTCCCTTACAACAGCCTTAAGGAGAGTGCTTGCAATAAATTTACTCTTTGTAACTGTTGATAGTGCTAAATAAAAGAAGCTTTCGTTGTAAATAATTCACTGGAACTCATTTAGAGGCTCAAAAGAATCTGCACATAAACTTTTGACTTGCTGTCTAAATCAGAAAGAGATTGATACAGTGCTAAGTTGAAGGAGCTTCCATCTCAACTGATTTCAAAACCTTAAGGTGCTGATTATCAGCCAGATCTAATAGCACGTGACACAATACTAAGGAAAGTATGGAACGATAACCTTGAAAGTGAACAGCAAAAAGTCTTACTATATCCAAGAG
Source organism: Macrobrachium rosenbergii (assembly GCF_040412425.1). Lineage (NCBI taxonomy): Eukaryota > Metazoa > Arthropoda > Malacostraca > Decapoda > Palaemonidae > Macrobrachium > Macrobrachium rosenbergii. The sequence goes on from NC_089746.1 coordinate 19,491,836, forward strand.
AACAGGGAAACTTTGATGTCTACAAGGTTCCAGGTGCTGAAAATTCCTATGGAAAAGACCCTGAGTAATACAGAAACTGCTGCCTCTTAGCTTCTGACACAAGGCCACGGTAGTTCTCCACTTGAGTAAAGATGGAACCTATGATACCTTTGAAAATCTCCTACTGGGAGGAGACAGTCAAGCATGTCTAAGTGTTTAAGTGTGAGATGCAGAAGTTTGTGGAAGAGCATGAAATTCTGTAGTATGAGTCGATTTCCCCCTAATGGAAGACTAAGAGATACATCAACCAAGAGAGCTAAAAGTTCGAAAATCATTTACTCTGAGGCTACTAGGGCTCTACAGGAGTCATTGAGCAATTCTTGAACATGAAATTGCTCAGTTCCTTAGAGTACATAGAGGGGAAAGGCCTATGAGTCAGAATCAGGCCAAACTCAGAGACATCATTGCTCAAGCCTGAGGACCTCAAAGAAGTAGCAATTGACTGGTTGTACCTGTTCATCTGCATGCTAATAAGTCTACATTTGAGTGCTCCTCAAATCCCACAGCAACTGTCGAACTTGCGGATGTAATGGCCACTCTGTAGGTAGTTTTGTTCTTTTGAATCCCCAGTTGCTAAAAAACACTTTCCTTCCAGAGAATGGATTATCAAACCAATATCATGTTCATTTCACTCAAAGAAGCAATCCTTCCACTATGACTTTATTTCTGACCAGGGATAAAGCTGCTAGGCATCTTCAATGGTTTTCCCTCTGTCCTGACATCTAGTAAGCTTTACCAGGCGTAGTGTTGACCCTTCTGTGTTGTATGTAAGTGTAATGACACTAGAAAAATTCTTGTTTGTTGTTACACAACAGAGGGGAAAAAACAGAACCGGGAAATAAGTTTAAGAATAAAATGGTCAACTCTTGGTTTCAGTGTCCCTCATACAGAACCTGGTGACAGTGATGGTCCTGCATTGCTTAAAAGTTTAATGAACATTAGCTGTAAGTTGTAACCTTTTATGCTGAGACTATTGTAATTGAGCCTGATATAGTGACAAAATCCCCATTGAGGCCATGCTTCTTAACAAAGAAAGCCCTTACCACTTAGGAAGCTTCCTTCAGGGGTAAAATTCTTCAAGAAGCAAGTTAACCCTTAAACGCCTGTTGGACGTAGCAAACGTCGACTAAAATTGTCTGTTGAATGCCGAGTGGACGTAGCAAACGTCGACTACAAAAAATTTCAACCTTCGGTCAACTTTGACTCGACCGAAATGGTCGAAAAATGCAATTGTAAGCTAAAACTCTTACATTCTAGTAATATTCAATCATGTACCTTCATTTTGCAACAAATTGGAAGTCTCTAGCACAATATTTTGATTTATGGTGAATTTTTGAAAAAAACTTTTTTCTTATGCCCGTGCGGTAACTCGGCTGAAAATTTCAGAAATTCTTTCGTCATTTTGTCGTCATTTTTGCACTGTTCTATATTAGCTGTTACATAAAGTTTTATATATGAAAATGTGCGCAATTTCATGTACAATACAACAGAAAATAACTCATGGTTGTAGCTTTTATCAGTTTTCAAATATTTTCATATAAATCACGATAACTGCCAAAATTTCAACCTTCGGTCAACTTTGACTCGACCGAAATGGTAAAAAAACGCAATTGTAAACTAAAACTCTTACATTCTAGTAATATTCAATCATTTATCTTCATTTTGCAACCAATTGGAAGTCTCTAGCACAATATTTCGATTTATGGTGAATTTTTGAAAAAAACTTTTTCCTTACGTCCGCGCCAGAAATTCTTTCGTCACGTTGTCGTAATGTTTGCACTGTTTTATATTAGTCGTTACATAAAGTTTTATATATGGAAATGTGCGCAATTTCATGTAGAATACAACAGAAAGTAACTCATGGTTGTAGCTTTTATCAGTTTTGAAATATTTTCATATAAATCACGATAACTGCCAAAATTTCAAGCTTTGGTCAACTTTAACTCGACCGAAATGGTAAAAAAATGCAATTGTAAGCTAAAACTCTTACATTCTAGTAATATTCAATCGTTTACCTTCATTTTTCAATAAATTGGAAGTCTCTAGCACAATATTTCGATTTATGGTGAATTTTTAAAAAAAACATTTTCCTTACGTCTGCGCAGTAACTCGGCCGAACATCTCAGAAATTCTTTCGTCTCGTTGTCGTAATAATTGCACCGTTTTATATTAGTCGTTACATAAAGTTTTATATATGAAAATGTGCGCAATTTCATTTAAAATACAACAAAAAATAACTCATGGTTGTAGCTTTTATCAGTTTTGAAATATTTTCATATAAATCACGATAAATAGAAAAAATTCGACTTTCGGTCAACTTTAACTCGACCGAAATGGTCGAAAACTGCAATTGTAAGCTAAAACACTTACAGTCTAGTAATATTCAATCAATTAGCTTCATTTTTCAACAAACGGGAAGTCTCTAGCACAATATTTCAATTTATGGTGAATTTTTGAAAAAAAAAATATTTTTACGTCCGCGCATTACGAATTCATGCATCATTTTGTGATAATATTTTCTCTGTGTTGCTTTGATCGTTTTAAAATTTGTTATATACCAAAATCATTGCAGTTAAGTGTACAATACAACTAAAAAAAATTAAGTCATTAGCTTTAACCGTTTTGCTTACAGCGTGATTTGTATACAATTTTATACGAGTTTTTTTTTCGCTGTCATATATTCCAATATATATATATGATAATGATATTTTTTTTCATTTCTGATGGTTGCATACTAAACTTCAGGCAATGACAAAAAAAGGAGCCAAAATGAACTCTTAATCTTAAAAACTAAGCGTGCTGTGATTTTTGAAAAAACTTTTTCCGCTTCGGTGCTAACTCACCGAACGCCGCTGGCATACGGGAGACGTTTTTGTAAATAGGGCTTCGGCGTTAAAGGGTTAATATTTGTCTTCTGACAGACAAACCTGCAAAATCAAGTATCAACCCCACATCACTAGATAAGAATGAGGAGTTAAGGGAGTCAACTGAAAATCATATTGCACAGACTGAGCTAGGTGAAGCAACAGATCCTTGGCCTTCGGCATACTGTCAGTAGTTGGCCATCTTGAACCAGTTGACTCCGAAGAAAAGATTTCTTGCTCCTAAATATCGACCTCATCCACCAATGGGCAACAAATTCCTTATGAATACTTATAGAGGAGCTGTACAAATGCCCAAACAAAGTGCCTTGAACACCAATACCCCATCTGTAAATACACCTCAAAGGAGCTTGGGTGATTGACGATGTACAGGTATGGGAAAAATGTCTCCTACACGTCCACCATAACATCTGGTGGTGTTTTTGGAAAATCACTAAAACCATGCTGGAAAACAAAAAGCATGGGGACAGACACTTACGTTTCAGTTTCAGTGTGTCCAAGACTGGTCACCAATCTCCAGTTGCCTAAGGAGCTAGGAAACAGTCAAGAGGTAAAATCCAAGTGAATTACTGCATGGTCCAATTCTCTCTCTCTAATTTACAACCTCCTACTAAAGAAAGAGAGACTTCTGCTGGAGAAGACAAAGGAACAGCTATTGGAGACAAAACCTGTGGAGGGGGACCTAAAAGGACTCATAACCTCCTTCACTGCCTCCACCACATAAGGTTCTGCTCCTAAGCCTCTCCAAGCATGCCAGGAGGCTTGCAATTGGCCATCTACCAGAACCTGAGGGCTGAATTTATCCCTGAAAGGTGTAAAATAAGACTTGCACCAATATATACTCCTGTATTGCCTTAATCTGTGCAGCATAAGCCTTGAATACAGATAGAAGCATGAGTTTTCTCATTTCTACCAAACTGTGTTAGTATAAGCATGAGAACATTAGCCTGTAGCATCAGAAATGAGTTAAAAACTAACACTCTTCCTCGCTAAATTCCCTCTGGTGCCAAAAATCCTTAAAGCCTGCTTCACAAACTCCCTGGGTTGGTGCCAGAATCACACTAAGGTGGTGCCTCAACCTCTCTAAGCTGATGCAGAGAAGAGGCAATATGCTGAGCAAAAGTTCAATAAAAGATAAAAACTGAGACTCCGTTTCAGCATGTCCAAAGCTCTTGTCAGTCTTAAGTTCGTCTCTTCACAGGAAAGAGAAAAGAAAACCAAACCTTCTACCGAAGACAGTTTAAGCGTCTGTATCGCAAGAGTCAGTGCTCCGCAACTTCCTAAAAAGCCAGAGGTCAAGCCCCAGCAATCTAAAGGGAGCTTTGTGGGCCTAAGTTTGAGAAACCTTACGAAATGCGCTCTACTTGAAGAAGAAAGGTTGGGTGCTCTTTCTCCAAATACCTGAAGTGCGCTAAAATACAGGAGACAACCGAGACCTATTCTCTATGTGGTTGCTTTCCTCAAATAAATGAGGGTACAGCGAAGTGCAGTTCTCCAGAAAATGCCAGTCAAACCGAAGGAGATTCTCCGATTCAGACTCTTCTCCCACCAGAAGGTAGACAGGAAAACGCTTTGTTGAAGACAGGAAAAAGCAATTGAAGTGACTCAGCTGAGTGAAAGAAAACGAGGTGCCAAAAGAAAATGGGAAAGTTGGGAGGTGAGGGGAGAGGAGTTACAACGACCCTCCTGCCTTGTCTGAAAGCGAGTCCACAGACTTAAGAGCATTCCCATTCGACACATCCTTAGAAAACTATGTAGCTAAAATAATATCTATCTTGGAAGATTAACGTTTACCAACAATCTTTCGTCTAACACATAACATGAGACTATGAATGGTTCCCTGGCAGCGGACTTCTTCAGAATCCAACTGTCGCAGGGCAGTCGTAGGCTCGGGCTACAGATGGGTGAGGGCATTGGCACCTTACCTCTTATGAGGGAAACGTGAAAATGATCGCCCAATGTGGGACCCAGACTGGCTCGCTAACCAATTCAGTTAAACCTTGTATTGACCAAAATAAGGTTTGCGTCCTGTTTTAAATTCTCAGTACGCTTTTCCTGAACCGAAAGGGGAGTGGAAGGTAAAGCTAAAGAGGAAGCCTCAGTACTAACTAAAGCATTAGCAAAGGAAAAGTCTAGACTGAGTACGGATAACTACAGAAGAAGGACCTGGAGAAGGGGGAAGAAATGACAGGTTATGATAACCTGACCTAATTGCTTCGCAATCTAACTCCTTCCCTTCTCTGCTTGCACTAACGAACTTGAGCAGAAAGTCCTTCAAAAATCCCTACTTCCTCACATCTATTCTGAAGATCACACTTAAAACCGTAGCAGCCACCGTAAACAGTGTGTATCTCCTAAAAACTCAAAATCCTACTAATGCAGCAATCATACCTACAGAACCTGACATTCTTAGCCTTTATTCCAGTGGAGGCATCCTATGAAAAATAAATGTACAGTACCCTGATAGCAGAAAAAGCCATGAAATACCAACAAGCATTTATACCCAATGGCGGCAAGGAGAATTCTGATGAGCTTAAACATTCGAAGCACACCTGGTGGAGAGCAGGTGAACTAGTGTCATCTGGGCAGCCATTTGATCTTTTGTTTGAATGCCAACTTGCCTATCGGCACGTAGATGTAAGCTGACTTTAACAGCAGGTAAGATTCATCCCAAATAATTTCTATTAAGTTAAAATTAGGGACTGACTTATAAAGCTGCTTTTTCTGTTTTTGTGTTAATTACACTGGTCTTTAATATTTAAGAGATCTGCTTTAGCTTTCCATTTTGTGTAAATTACTGGTTTTAAATATTTTCCTTTTTCATAGTGAACATTTTAGTGTCAGTGTTTATAGGTGCGAAGAAAGTTAATTGTAATGTGGGGTCCAATTCTTGTGTTTCCACTATCACTGTATCACCAGGAATCCAGACTTTGTGGCTAAAGCAAAGAGACCAACACCTTCTGTAAATAGAGACTTCTGTAGATAAGATAGTTTGTATCTTATTCTTGGCTAGTAATATTCTGAAAGAGAGGGACTTATCTTGGGGGCTTGTCAAAGATGCTTGCGGCTTCAGGTTTTGAAAGTATTAGAGTGATGGACATTAGGGATCATCACTTTTTACCCATTTCCTTGGTAAAAGAGACAGGCTAGATGCAGCAACCAGTATCACAACAACTTCCTGATCAAGATGGTTGCCTGATAATAGGGATAAAAGAGAATATCATGAGTCTCTTGCTACTTCATGTTCCAGGGAGAGGCAAGCTTATAGGTTTTCTAGGACCCGGTCAGGAAATTCTGTCTTAACTCCCTGACCAGTCCAAACACACCTAGAATAAATTCCTTGCCTTTTTGTCCACATAGAGATAGTAGAATTTCCAATAAGAAGTCTCCCTTTGGAGGACATAGATGAAGGTGAACTTTGCTACTCATGATATGGCCTGTCTAGCAGAGGTTGGTCTCCAGAGACTTTGGACACAGTGGCAAGTTTTGGGTGCAGACTCATGGGCGATTGAAACCATAAAAGGAGGATAATGATTGCCATTTCTCTAGACAAGCCCTACTTTCACATCGAAACCAGTCCAGTATGAGATGTACTTTCATAAAAATTCTTGGCTCAACAAAGAGGTAAGGCCAGTGATGTTAAAATGGACTAAAATGATTGTTTCAGATTCTTGCCCATGCTTTTAAAGCCAACTATTTGTAATCCTTAAGGGCTTAGGGGTGTTGGAGACTCACCATCAAGTTTAACAATCTAAACTGAATTTTACTGCTTATACCCTTTCTCATGGAAGTGGTCACTAGGGAAGGAAGAACTCTAATCATCAGTGGACCTGAAAGGGTCCTATTTTCAGGTCCCCATGCACAGGTCTTCCAGGATATTCCCTCAGTTCTCCTGGTAGGGCAGATCTTACTGATTTAGCACACTTTGCGCACTTTGGGCTGGCCGTAGTTCCACAAACGTGTACTTGAGAATTGGCTCCAGTGGGAGTTTTTGCTCACAGGTTGGTCATTAAGCCATTGAGATACTTGAATGACTGACAGATAATGGCAGCATCAAAAAAAACTTGGGCAGAATCTGGTCCTGATTGTCAGTTGGGACAAATTAGATTTGGTTCCAGGATAGCAAATGACTTACTTGGATTTATATTAGGACAAGAGATTGTTTACAGTTCATCAAAGTGGGGACATGATCTGTAGATTACTATCACCATTACAAGGTGTCTCCAAGACCCAGTTGCTTCTAATAAAACTGGCAGAAGGTGCTGGGCCATCTCAAATCATTGTACAATATTCTCTCACAGATGATATAGGATAAGGTCCTTGCAGCTTTATCTAAAGAACTCAATAAGTTAGAGGTGCCCAAGAACACCATCTCTTTTTGGATGAGGCAAGGTATCTAATTGCTTTTGTAATGTACTTGGCAGCAGTATTTGGAGACTGATTTTGAATGTGTAGAAACTATGTCTTTAACAAGGTTACAGTCCTTCCCATGACCCCTCGTAAGTGGTGCACCTTCTGGTTTTCACATTCCTTCACTCATGGGTTAATGGCTCCAAAAGCCAATGTATTCATTCTTGACTTGATAAGAGGCCATCTCTCAAAAATAGCTACTCAGGTACTGTAAAGTACTGTGTTTGTGGTATGTCAGGTACAGTTTTTGAAACTGAGATTTTTGGTACAAACCCATTATTTTACTTACACGGCCATAGGTGATGACCATTTTTTATGACGAAGAAGCTTTGGTGCTAGTTGTATAGTTGTATCTACCTAGAGTTTGTCTGGGGAGTTGCTGACTGCAAAATTGGGCTATATGTTAAGGAAGTAATGGGGCTTGTACCATAGAAGTAAATTTTGTTTTGGAAATTAACTAAATAAGGTAATCTTGTATGGTAATCTGGGTTGAATTTTTAATTTCCTTTTTTTTACATTAGGAGTTGCCATTTAGGGTTAGGTTTAAGTGGTAAAAAACTTACTTATGAACTGGGTTAGTATTGTTTTTTGGTTGCACCATTTTTAATATTGTGGCAGTAGGGTTTCAGGTAGCTGGTGTGGATGTCTTTTTCAAATAAGTTTCTATCCTGGCATTATGAAGTCTTATTTACAGTATACAGTATACTAATACTTATGTTTTTCAAGTAGTGTGCTTTTTCCCTCAGACACATATATCCAGAAACTAAGGCGTCAGTACAGTGACCAGCGAGGAAGGCGGCACTTACACCAGTTAAGAGAAGATTTGAATGATGTTCAGAGAATTATGATGGATAATATTGACGATGTTTTGCAGAGAGGAGCAGCCCTTTCAGGTATGAAACGATAGCAGATCAAATGTGTGATTTTTATCTTTAAGTATCTTAGCAAGGAGTTTTTTCTGTGTATTAACCTGAGGAACTATTAGTCAGAAAAGTTGTAGATATGGAAAGACCAGTTCGAAACCCCAAGAAATCATGGAAAAAGGCAAAGAAGAACTAGACTGGATTGGAATCCAGTTAGGAAGTGTACAAGACAGAAGAGAGTGGATAGAATTAATTTTATTTCTTGATCCCAGAAAGGGAAAATCTGATGTAAAATCGTTATGATTATGATAAAAGCCTGTATAACTTATGCAAGTATAAATACTTAAATTTTATAGTATTACCACTTACAGGGAAAACACTAACCAGAATTTATGGAGATAATTGTTTGTTACCATCAGTGTTGTAGATTGAGTTTAATATAGTACCTATGAAAGGATGAAAACTTGCAGCACATTTTTTTGTTTTCTGCACACACATGAACAGATTGTGTTAACAATAATGGGTTAATAAAGGGATTTTGACAAAGGAAAAATCTATTTCTGGGCTCGACCTGTGTCACCCAGTGAAATGGTTCCAATAGCACTCGGCACACCCAAATCTGGGACTTTGAGAATAGAGAGGTCTATTGGACGAAGACCTGTGATAGTGGAGTCCACTCACCCCTAGTGCATACCGACACCGTTATGGTGAGCGATCCGGGGGTAGTAACCCCGGCATTATGGATAGCTTTTTTCTCTGGTATATTTAGCAATAGTTATACCTAGAAATGAGTGTTATTGGAACCATTTCACTGGGTGACACAGGTCTTCCCTCAGAAATAGATTTTTCCTTTGTCAAAATCCCTTTATTAACCCATTATTGTTAACACAATCTGTTCATGTGTGTGCAGAAATTCTAGAGCTGCTCCAGTCCTTGGAAGAAGCCAAAAAGAAGAGCCTTCTGGCTCAAATGGATAATCTCAGGGGCCTACAATAGTGCTTTTAGAAAGAAGATTCTCAGGTCAGGGTTCAGCACCATGAAATCTGAGCTCTTTTTGCATCCTTACTTTTTAAAAGAAATTGAGATAACTTTTATCACCAGGCACTTTGGGGTGCAAAACTAGTTTTGTTACTTTTTATCAAGAGATGGTGCTTTCGAGTTTTAGGATTCCTGTACCTTAGGCCCCATAGTCGGGGTATGTCAGAGTCACCGTTGCTACACTTTGTAGTAAGGGTATGTAAGCATTTTTAATTGTTAAACAGACATACAATTGCAAGATCTGTATTAAAAGCATTACAGTGGAAAAAGCTTGTTGTTCGTCATTAAAAGCTGTTTTGTCAGGTCTTTCACCTTGGTAGTTGGTCATAGATCAAGAGATAATTTGGGAGAACAAGTACTTCTTTCATAGTGTAAGGAAGAATGATAGAAGAATCACAATCACTTATACATTATCTATAGATCTTCCAACATTATAGGTATTAGTGTTCATTGATACATCAAGAGTGGGCAGGGGAGCTTGTTTCTTGGATATACAAAAAGTTGGAGGAGGAATCGAGAGGAATTGTAGGGAAAGTGTCATTCTGCACGCTTGAATTAAGGGAGTGTTTTTCAGATTTTGTTCTATCAAATTTCTGGTGGCACATAAAAATAGACAAAGCAATAAATGAACTTGCCTACATGATGAGAGTCCTCTTAAGGGGTTCTAGAATATTTTTCTCAAGAGAATCTAGTTCCCATGCTTGTTATTGGCAAGAGGTTTTGAAATTTACATATATTGTCTGTTGTCCAGAAGGATGTTATGCTATGCATCTAGTGTAGAGGGAGAAGACAGGAGAAAGTATAAGAGAAGGGGAAATAAAAATTGTGAAGGGTGGATAAACTCATGTTTTCACATTTTTTTACCTTATTCTTGTATGTTTTATGCTTTTTAAAATGTGAATATTTGGTTTTCAGATTTGGAGAATAAGGCTTCTGGATTGTCCATGATGTCTAAAAAATATCACAAAGATGCGCAGTACCTGAATATGCGTTCAACTTATGCAAAAATTGCTGCCGGAGCAGTAGTCACCTTGGTATTCTTTGTTTATTTCTTTATCTTTTAGTCTCTTTTAGGAATGTAATTGGTAGCTATAATAAATTTGTAAAAAACAGCCTTGTTGAAATGTTTTTTCATACATTTTCCACTGTTAAAGAAACATTCAGTGAAACACTGCATATTTATTAAGTGTTTATATAAATAAAGAAGTCTTTGATAATCATGAGGGGAGATTTAAGATTTTTTGTTTGAATGTGCTGTACAGTATTTGTTGTTTGATAGATTATATATGTTTAAAAATGTTTTAAAAAGACATTGATATATAGGTGTCCCTCATAAAAAGAGCTACTTGTTCAAAGAAGTTATTTGATTATTTCCCATTATTTTTTACTGTCGTAAATGCAGAAAATTAGAAGTTATATCAAACTTTTTTTTAAGGAAGCTTGTATGTGTTCTTGGGAATCAGTTGTATTTGGGAATTTTATTAGTTTATCTCATGTAGCTTTTGGTTAACAGTATTTTGGGACAGCTTTGTGGTTTTGAAATATCAGTCTTAAAGCAATGAATATGGTGCAAAATTTGGAAAGAAACCCTGTCACAGATTCTAGCACTGCTTTTCCTGAATAACTTTTGCTAAAAACGTACAGTACATATTAAAAAACTGAATTTGTATATCCTACTCTGTCATGAAGCCTCCATTTAATTCAGTCAGATACCATGACAAATATGTGGATGTTGTCTGTGGGAAGTTTTGTTATGTGTAGAAATAATTTATGATTGTGACTATTTGCATTGTTTACATAAAAAATATATTAATTCATTGTATGTCAGACATACAACCTTAGGATTTTAGTCTCCATAAGTGTCTTTGAATGGAGATTTGTTGATAGCTGGGAATTTTTTTTAGAGAAACTCAATATTTGATCACTTCGTGAAAGGACAGTACCTTTGTTGAGGATAGGAGCCACGTTAGCATTAGTCCATTTGATACCAAAGAACGTACTTACTCTGTAAAGTAAGACTGTCTGAATGCCTAGGTGAAGGAAATGTAGGTAAAAGTTTGTTGCTCCCCTTTGATAGATTCAAGGTACTGTTGGGATTCACCCCCAAAAATTTTTTGCATTATAAAGGAAATATCAAGTGTTTGCTTGTGGAATGTAGATATGTTGAGTCTGTTTTGTAAAGATTCAAAATATCAACTATATGATTTTATGTCACAATGATGATCAGTTCACTGGTAATTATTTTCTAGGAAAAAAGAAACAAGTAAGATCATATATTTCTTCATTTTTTTTCTATTACTGAAGGCTTATTCTATTTATTTTCTAATTACCTATACAAATGGTTTGGTCTGGAATTTGAGCTGAGAGGTAGGCAGATGGAGAAGAAGTATAATTGTTATTTAATTACTGTTTATACATTGCCTTGCAGCTTGTGATTCATAGGTTTTGTATAGTAAACTCCGATAATCAATGTATTGGTTAATGGTTTATATTTAACATTCTAGATTCCAAATATTAACTAGACTCTTCCATACTCAAAGTATTTATTACTGTGTGCTGAATATTTTAACCATTTCTTTTTCATAACATCTCCATTTAAAATGTATCGAACCTTATTTCATGCTCTTCTACTGGCCCTACTATAAGCACTCATAAACTGCTGAAAAGAATGATGGTCGTAAGAGTAAAATTACCTATTTTTTCATGTATTTCATTAAAACATGATGGCTTCTGTAACTTAACCTGCAGAATTTTAGTATGTCCATCAGTAAAGTTACATGAATTTTTTCATTGATTCTAAAAGTTATTTTTGGCAAAGTTTTTCATTGTTGAGTAGTTTAACCAGACCACTGTTTTCAGATAAGGAACACAAGACCTTTCTTGCTATATACTTTGTTAATCTTCCTTTTTTTGTGTACAGTATAGAGAGTGGATTCAGAATTCCTTGTGCTCCCAATATGTCCTTGTCCACTTACTGTGAGCTGTCAGTACATTATTTAAAAGAGTGGTTAAAAGGTAAGCATAATTTTGTAAGTAAAATATTCTGAATATTTTTTTTTATTCAGTACTGTTAATGAATGCTCCAGTCTGAAAATGTACCTCCTTAGGTGATGTTTTTCAAACATTAAGAAGTATAAGGTACTTGTAGGAAATGATTGAATTTTAGGTCTTTTGTGTTCATGTTCTGAAATATATAATACGGTAGAAGGACTTTGCAAATAGAAAAAACAGTACAGTATTTTGTAGTTCCTGAAACTCTAAGAATGGGATAAGTGAATGCTGTTTTGGGCTTCTTACTCCCTTGCTGTTACATAGTGTTTTGTGTGACTAACATAGCCTTTACTTGTTCTATTTAATTATTGTATATATTCTTTTGTTACCATTTTTCAAACTGCATATTCTGAAATAAAATGGTGGCTGGAATATCATCCAGTATACATTATTATGCTTGTTTGGTGCATATAGAAATATAGGATATTGAAAACCAAGCAGTATGAAAATATATTAAAAAGGTAATTTTACACATTATGCATCTATATACTGTATCATCTTTTTCCCATTTCTTTTAGGATCTAAAACTATTGGATCTTTTGTCTTGTTTATTTTTATACATTGTGGAAGTTTAGATTTTACATCGTAAATGATATCTTAGGGTCATTTGGTACTTTGATAAAAGCCTTGAATAAATTCACACAAGATGTTTCTGTAGTATTATTTTGTAGAGAAAAAGGAAAATTCTGGGGCGCCATGTCCCGTTGGATCATAAGGAAGTCCTTGATATTGTCGATTAAAAGTTGATGAATGAAAATAAGCAGGCTGTGCTGGGTAGTAGGCTGGCTTCATTGCCCTAAACTGTCGATTCTTCCTGGTATTTCTGTTATTTTTTGGCAGCCGGAATTGTACTCCAGCTTGTGCATAAACTAATGAGATAGTTAATGCAAGGCACACCAGCAGTTGAATTATTCTCTAGAGAGGACAGAAATTGGAGTAATGTTAAATTTGATATGAAAAACTATGTACCAATATGTACAATAAAGACTCTCTCTCTCTCTCTCTCTCTCTCTCTCTCTCTCTCTCTCTCTCTCTCTCTCTCTCTCTCTCTCTCTCTCTCTCTCTCTCTCAATGTGGTTGCTTTCATAAAAGTAATTCTGAACTGTTCTACTTACCCGCAAAAACATTATGAATTTTGGTGGTATGGAATTCTTGAATTAAGTTAAAAGTGTTATTCTTGAACGGTCAGCACTGAAGCTTTTGTTTTATCTGCAAGTAAGCCATAAATGTGAATTAAGATTAGAATTGATTTCTAGCTAACACTCATATGTACTGTATCACTTTACAGAAAATTTTACGCCCATTTATACATTGGAAAAAGCCTGAACTCGTTAACAATCCATTTGAAGTAAGCTAATGGTTCAATGGTTCTAATTCTCCCTTAATTGATAATCTGTTATATTTTCAGACAGAGTAATATGATTTATTTGACTGATCGCTATGTCTATTTCTACATCTGATACTGTATATTGACAAATCATCAGCATAATCAATAATAAAGTTCTTCAGTCACAGTTATAACTTTTAAGAAATTTATGAACATGATAGAAACTGAAATAGTTCTAGCTGTTTCCAATATCATTGTAGTTACTAGTAAATATACATTCATTCCATAAAGCATTTAATACAAGAGCACTTGTGTATACGGTAATTATATGCTCTGTGATCGATCTCCTAAACAGTGTTATCAAAATGCAATACTGTACATCATTACATGTTTAAGAAAAAAAAAACTGATTTCTTCTTATGACAGTGACAGACTGAAAATTTGTGATTTAGGATTCTTAAAGAATTTTATTTTGCAAAATAAATAATTGACTAGTGCCTCTAGTGGTGTTAACATTCAATTATCTGTTTCTTTTTCTCTCAGGCAGATCATCACAGCTGACCCTCTGTTCCCTCTTCATACTTCTGGTTCTTGTAGGGACTGGCTTCTCCACTTTTCTAGAACCTTGAGGTGTCCATGCAACAGTATGTCTTACATTGAGGAACATTTCCAAGCCAATGCTACTAGTCAGTTGTCTATCTTTTGTCTATATACGGATCATTTATGATTTTTCTTACATGTAATGTTATTATGAATCTGATCTTACCAAATGATGCATAGTATTCTTTACAATGCTTTATTTTCAAAACTAAAACGAAGAAATTGTTTCACTATCATACCAAGATTCAATCCCACACTCATTTTGAAGTATATATGGTAAATACATCTTGCTTTGCAATATAAGTCTGGTTGATACCCACACTTTGCTAAGCATACCCATAGCCTGATTTGCTTTGTTCAGTCTTTTACCATATACTGTACTGTACTCATTTTCTAAAGACCCATCATTTCTAATAACTTCCAAAATACCTCAATGGGACATTACTGATTGGCTGACTTATGTTTTTCCTTCTACTGCAGCATTTTCTACTCTCACACCCTCTGATCTGATGTAGCATCACTGATTTGCTAACACCATTCAGATTTTTATATTTGGTCTACTTCTACACTGATAGATATGAAGTAGACCATAAAAAAAATATAGAACTGCCATGTTGGTAACATCAGTGGTTACTAGAGTGTGTAGTTTTTTCTTTAGTATAAAGTTGCTGACTTGGTCACAGCTTGCAAGTTGTTCTTCTGTATCTTGGTTAATAATGCTGTCTTTTTCCTGTACACAGGATTTTTACAGTGCTATTTTTTAAATTTTTTATGTCAACTTTCGATATGTTATTAAGCAAACTGTATCATTTATCTGCTTAATTAATTGTAAATTCATGAGTCAGTTTTATCTGTATATAATTTTACTCATATTGTTCTGTTGCCTTTCAGTTTATTTTTCACATCATGACTCTCTATGCAAATTTGGAAATTACCATAAAAAATGGACTTTTGGCTTGCTTTTCATTGAGTTATATTTTTATACTTTCTGGTCTTTTTATGTAAATAATTAATTTTTTTTTTTTTTTTTTTTTTTTTATCTTGTCAAATATAATTTTTATACTGTATTTGTCTTAAAGAGGTTGAGGGTCCAAGAGGGATTTGGTGTTGGTGAAGAGAGGTTCAAAGAAGTGTGATGGATGTCATAACTTGCATGCACACCATGCATACAAGCTCAGTGGAGCTATTCATTTATAGCAGTAAAAGCTTGTTATTTGCTGATAATTTTTCAGTGAAGCTGATTTTTCTTCTTGGTAGAGAACTCAGGAAAGGTTCGTGTCTTTTCTTGCAATTGCTTTCCAAAAAGCCTATGTTCATACTCTGTTAAGACTTACAGACGCCTCTATGTATATGAATGCAGTGAACTTTTTCTAAACTGTTGTTGTTTGGCCCTGTAATTAATGGATTTTCTTTATCAGGTAATAAAAACACTGCATCCTAAAAAGAAGCAGTTCAGAGGTAAGAGATGTGTGCAGTACAGTTGAACAATATAATGTCCTATGACTTTTATTTTTGAATCTGATTCATTTTTTCACCTAGTTGCTTAGCCATGTCCAAACCAACTGTTGTGCAGTTTTTGGTAACCTAACAATCTGTTCCTGCTAGCTGTAGATGATCTTTATTTGCACTTCTTGAACAGATAAAAGATTAAGTATTGTTTGCATTGGTATACTTTCATGTTGTCCTCAAAGTACAGTACTCTTTTATTTAAAGACAAGTCTCTTAACCTTGCCCCTAGTTGATGCTTGTTCTTTTTAAGCCACTGGGTGTTTTTGCCTTGTTGCTAGACAGGTTGCTTTTTCACAACCTGCTGAAGTGTTTATCTTTGTCTTTCTCTGTGTTAATGATCCTTGTTGAATTGATTTGAGTTTATGATAATTAGTCTCTCTCTCTCTCTCTCTCTCTCTCTCTCTCTCTCTCTCTCTCTCTCTCTCTCTCTCTCTCTCTCTCTCTCTCTCTCAAGCAGTTAGCTATCCATATATCACAAAAATGGAGATGATAACATATAAGTTAGTGAGTAAATAAATGAAACCCCAAATAAATTGCATATACTGTACTAGGCAAATTCATGCACCATTAGACTATAGTGTTTTGTACAGGTCGTTTCTTTGGGGTTCACGAACCTGAAGATATAATGGAATGAGCACACTGACTCTCAATAGTAACAAGCTCGTATACTATATCTTTTTTTCACTGTCAGAGTGCCTTCGTAGGGGGATAGTACCATCAGTGTCCCACAGGTAGGCATTGCCAAAGGGTGTTTGCAGAGTCCCTTTGGCCCAAAGCTCCACATGCTTTTCTCACTTTACCTCCAACCCTGCCTTTTCTAGATCTCTTGATCTTTCTGTCCAACAACTCAAACTCTTGCCAATTTCTTAAGTGCTGAGTGGCTGAAGGTGCCCCAGTACTTGGCTGAATACCCTAAATTTCGTAATTTAATTCAACTTAGACAGAGTACTTTACTTTTATCTTTTTACCTTCTTGTTCCTCTTCCATAACAGTCAATATCTTGGTAAGAGACAGGAAAGCAGGTAAGACAGAAGAATTTAAAAAGCTCATTTCTCCAACCTCAGTCAGATTTGAATTGTCATCTTTAAGTTAAGACACAAAAATTGATACATGTTTCAGAAGCCTTACTATGAACTGTATGTCGTTAAAGACTATTTTCATTTCATATGGTTTCTTATTACTTATAGACTCGAATGGAGCCTCCTTACTGCATTACCCCATAGGGGGTAGTGCCATCAGTGTATCTCATGCGGTGCAATGTAGGCATTACTTAAGGTTCTTTGCAGTGTCCCTTCAGCCCCTAGCTGCAACTGCTTTCATTCCTTTCACTGTGCCTCCGTTCATATTCTCTTTCTTCCATCTTACTGTCCACCCTCTCCTAACAATTAATTCATAGTGAAACTGCAAGGTTTTCCTCCCGTTACACCTATCAAACCTTTTCACTGTCAATTTCCGTTTCAGCGCTGAATAGCCTTAGTTGCCCCAGTGCTTGGCATGTATGCTTAAAATCTACAAATCAATCAGCCTTACTGCATTAAAAGATATCTGGGTGTGTAGCAAGGTACATACACAGATTTTAGTCATGCGGCCTCCAGGCTAAATTCACGAAATATGGGTAAACTGCCACTCTGATTATTTCAAGTACTTTCACTTGGCAGTAATACATACTCCTTCGCAAACCATTCCAGTCGTGTGACAACGGTGGTGTGTCGAAGAGAATAATGCTCTACTAGCAACTTCAACAAGAAAAGTGGTCCCTACTAATGCTGATCCTGTTCAAGATTCTGGGCACAAAGATGTGGACACAAACATCATAAGTCATTCTGCACAGGTTAAAATAAGTCCCAGCAGATGGTCTTCACTTTTAAAAACAACTGTATGCCGGGAGAATGTATAAAGAAGAACATTTAGTTGGTTAAATTTAAAGTTGCAACATTACTTCGTTGTTTAAATTAAGAATTTTATTAAGATCGAGGCATGCTAAGTAAATCGATATATTTTTGTTAGAAACTGATGGCCAGTTTAGAGAAAACATTTTAACATCCTAATATAAACCTACACTATATTTCAGAGGTTTATCCTGAGTGTACTTGAACAGATTCATTGGTATCTTTGGAAAGTTAGCAAAATTTTCAAGGCTTAAATTCATCCTCACAAAATTATATATTTTGTCATTATGTTTATGATTATTCACAAAATACATGAACACTTTCACGACCGCTAGCCATGTTTCAACTCCTTGTGTTGGCTCTGAATGAGACTATGTCAAAAGGGTTTTGCAGGGTTGACTGTATCTACGACTTAAAATTGAAATCCTGTAAATCTGTCATTTAAACACAATTATACGCTAACCAAAGATAGGCAGTCAATGTATGGTACTATATTTTCCTTTTCATTTTCACTGACTCTATGCAGCCTCAAGGGTGCCCCTGCCTCATAATTATGAGTTATATAATAATTGGTGGGTGAGCGCACGCTACCATTTGTGGTAGTAGGCCATCTCAGGGCTACATATAGTTGCCTCACCATTGTTCTTGAAACTTCATCGGTGCCTTTAAACCCTGTCCTTCCGTATTATTATTATTATTATTATTATTATTATTATTATTATTATTAGCAGACCTTAAGTCTGATTTCTTTCGCTTGGCTGTAGCCTGCACTGACACCACGCTATCTGTTATCATCTATCTACCTTTATCAGCTAATTATGAATTTATCTACTGTTAATCTAATTATTATTTTATTCTCATGTTATTTTCGTATACTGACAGTCTGTTAATGCCTTTAAGATTAAAAAAAAATAATGTGCACATTCCGAACAATAATAAAAATTAAATTACCTTTTGCAAAATAGTCACGGTGGCATGATATAGTTTAGACATAAAGACCCTGAGTAGCTCATAATTATAGTGATTAACTCGTAGTGTCAATTAATTGCCTCAAATATACCTGATATATGCACCACACCTGATCAAGCCAATATTGCCTAGGGCGTTGTCTACACACTGAAGTACTTCAGGGTTATTTACTAATGACTTTCTAGTGTCAGAGACAGGTAAACGTAAAGGTTTAGTATATTGTGAGTAAAAAGACTCCCATTAAGTTAATGAAGGTACTCATTTCTGTATGTAGTATAGCCTATGTATGTATTCAAATATCACTCAAAACCACAGGTGACCAATTTCAACTTTATTTCTAAGCCCACTACAGGCGAAATAATGACAGATTTGGTGTAGGCTCTGACCGGTTTCGATTATATTTCTTAGCCATTCGTCAATGGCTTAGAAATGGAGTCGTAACTGGTCAGTACGTACACACACTCCCTTATTATTTCACCCCTGATCTTGAGTGATATGTAAATCATGTGTCAGAGTGATTATAATCATATTCAGATGTGTATCTACAAGAGTGCATATGTTTTGAAAGAATTTAGTCTCCTATTAGGCATGTGATAAAACTCGTTCGTCTTTGTTGCATATCACTTGCTTCGAAATCTCCCTTTGCCATCTAATAGGCCTTTGGTAAAAATAGTGTGTGTGTGTAAATCTCACACACACACACACACACACACACACACACACACACACACACACACACACAACACATCAAAGCACTTGTCCAGAAAGCTCCCAATTCCCAAAGTATTTGTAAATCCGAGAAGATATAACTGCCATATAGCTGACCCTCTCTTGAACAGCGTTAAAATAACAGGGGAGACAAAAGGATTAGTTGTTGGCATTAAGCTTGCTGTACGTGGGTTTGTTATGCGAAGTGTATTTTGTTATTGAGAAGTGGCTTTTAAATATGTTACATAATGAAAATATAGCTATGTTGAGTTAATTATTCAGCTTGAATAACATTGCCTCGCTTGATCACTATTTCTGGCCCCTATGCTTTTGCCTAGTTCTAAACCACACTGATTAATTCATCCCATACCAATTAAGGGAGAGCGTCTCTCTCTCTCTCTCTCTCTCTCTCTCTCTGTCTCTGTCTCTCTCTCTCTCTCTCTCTCTCTCTCTCTCTCTCTCTCTCTCTCTCTTCAGTTCTACAAAAAGCATAACCTAAGTTCATCACGAAACTCTCAGATTTCCTTATCTCTATTGTCAGTCTTTCAGAAAGCATTTATGGCTTCATTAAATTTTCATTACCGAAAGCCGACTCTAGTGACGTCCGGACAATTTTACGTCAAGTAACCAATTCAGTATTAAGAAACGCAGCCAGTATTCATCATTCTGGTGGCATCTACGTCCAAGGTCACCTGAAGGGTTCTGCCAGGCAAAGCCGTCCGTATGCACTGGAAGATTTATCCTTTTTGTAAAAATCTCACAATTAGGACATGGAGCCTTCATCCAAGTAACCTGATCCGCGAGTACGCAAGATGATGAAGGGCCATTTGTTTTCATTAACTTGTAATTTCTTCATAAGGAGTAATTATCACACTGAGAAGGCCTTGTTTTCTCATTAATTTCGACTACATGTACACTGCATTAATTTTCTTTGCCAGTAACAATGCAGCACACACACCACGGTTCCACAAATTAGGTAATGTAATTTGTCACTAAATTGTGTTTACAAATATCACACTTAAGTTTGATTCTATCAGTACTGTCGAAAAAAAACAATCGCCAAAATACATTTCCAGGAATTTCACGTGATAAAAAAAAATTAAATAAAAAATTATATAGAAGACTTTTCTTGAATTTGCACGAGTTCTTAAAACAAGAAAGCAGCAGTATTGCCATACTCCTTACTTGGACGTGTGGACCCAGTCGACTGGCTGACAGCACAGGCTTTGGCAGCCTAGATAATATGAACATCGGCTCGGTTACGAAGGCCATCCTTCAGGAACCGCCCCAATAGAGGTACCCGTTTTCCTTGAACTTAGAAGGGACGATTTATATATACACCAGAATGACATCAGTTAATTTTTCATCATTTTCCTTTGCACAAAAATGAGGGTACTCTGGGAAACTTCCAGTGAACGTTCCAAGGCATCTTGTGTACGTCACTCCAAAATGAGCTACAAGACCGGAATAATAATTATTTTTATAAGTTGCGGTACCGTCCTGTGTTCATTTCGGGGTTAGATCAGTCCATTGACCACCAAATGACATTTAATAACTATGTCAAGATAGTTGATACTGACGCCGGTGGAACTACTGTAGGTGTATATGCAAGCATAATTTTGTTCTTCATTAGCCATACGTTAAAACACGATCGCACACACGAGCAAAAAACCATGAGTGAATGCATTTCCCAGAAGTCTTTTCGTAACTAGACCTACTTAAGGGCTATTCTCTAGAGCAAGAGGTGTTGCGGGCATGACTTAATATAAACAGACTTAATCTAACAACAACAGCATTACGTAGACTTTCTTGAAAATAGTGATTCAAGATGTTGACTGTTTACTTGTTGCACATCATACAGTAGATCAGAGAGTACGTATTCCTAATATAGTCTGACTACATTCTGTTCACGGCCAGTAATTAATTTTCAGTGATAGTCCTGAATTTCACGTTAGTTTGTCAAATTTATACGTGCACTTCCCTTCAA
The DNA here is from genome assembly GCF_040412425.1 of Macrobrachium rosenbergii. Taxonomy (NCBI): domain Eukaryota; kingdom Metazoa; phylum Arthropoda; class Malacostraca; order Decapoda; family Palaemonidae; genus Macrobrachium; species Macrobrachium rosenbergii. The sequence continues at coordinate 19,513,108 of NC_089746.1, forward strand.
AAATAACACCAGTCCTTGTGATTGGAATGTCCGGTACGCTTGTTTGTCATTTGTTTAACAACAGCGAGGGCTGAATGTGCATAGTAAGTCTTGAACATGACAAGAATTATTTGGAGAGATTTGTAATCTGGGTAAGTGCATTACGTTCATATGTTTTCATCTTTTTTATTAGGTCTTTATTATCGAGCTAGTTTGCTTTATTCTGCATTTTTGTACTTTTGTGCATTTAGATTTATTTTATTTCATTCCTTATAGTCGTTTATTTAAACCTCTAGTAATGGTCATACACCTTCGATTTCATTTCAAAATGCTAAGTCTATATATACGCGTGCAAGCGTGAATGTAAGATTACGTATGCATGTATGCGTTAGCGTGTCCTCCTCCACCGTTCAACCACGGCAGCCTTCTCGTCGGAACATCATCAGAATTCTGTATGATCATCGAATCTAATTAGTAGGATGACAAGGGCTGGTCAGTACCTTCAAGCTCAAGTGGTTAACCCTCATCTTAACCTTGGGAAGCTGCCGTGGTGGCAAGACGGTGTCTTTCGCGCACGAGCGCGCGTACACACACACACACACACACACACACACACACACACACACACACACCCGGGGGCTGGGGGGAGGAGGGAGGCAGTTACTGATCTATAGTTTTTGGAACAACTTGGCTCAACTCTTTTTTTAAACATTTTACTACATATTATATACAGTGATTAAGTCCAATTAAAAAAGCTGATTTTCTTTTCCTCCAGAAAATTCCTGATAACCATTACCGTATTTTGCGCATTTTCGGCGTGGGCTTCTTTAGTAGCTTACTGTGATAGTTGGTATACTTCTGCAATCCATTTACTAGGATTTCAATTTCAAGGTCACTTTCATAATATGTCCACAAGATTTAAAAAAGAGCCTATTTTGGTAGATATTCAGGGGCATATTCAACGAAAAACATTGAATGCGAATATCAAATCTTTTAAGACCAAGGCTTATCCTTAGCTTCACCAACAGTGTATCTAGTACCAATATTTTTTTTTCCAAACGAAACTAAATTAACCTTAACGAAACTGGTCAAAAGAGGAAATCATGCCCTTTCAGTCACAGTGTTAACATATACATAAAAAAACATATAGTATAGAATTGGGTGTAATTCTCAATAAATTGCTAACAAAACATACGAAACATACCTTTACAATGATGGTGCCAGGATTAGTACTCTCTTAATCCTGGATGGTGCAATAATGATTAACCAACTACAGGTAATTTTGTTTACGTACTACAAGCCAATCGGGAGCAAGAATGGCAAGCTCAAGCACAATGAATTTGAACAACAGAAGACAATAATGTTCTTAATGTGATTGTGAATCATGTCTAAAACAGTCCCATTTACCTTTAATAAATATTTTTATACGAATGATTGCAGTATCGCCTACCTTTTCAAGGAGCGTCACAGGGATTCTTGTGACAGAAAATGCAAGGTGAACAGTTAGGTCCCATTGGAGGACAGACTTCACCAATTTCTTTTTGAGTAACCGCTTCTGGTCGACATTTACCCCAAAAGGATACTGAATCTTTAACAGGGGAGCGGATGTTTGGTGTCTTGTGATGCTCTTGAGTGGGCTTCGAGTTTGGAAGTCTAAAAATATAGCAGTCATCCATCCATAAAGAAAACAATATGGATTTATCGTTGCTAAATAGCACGCCCATTTAAGGTGAAATCATGCTTGCTTGATCGCTTATCAAAGTGACAGGGTTGGCTTCTATGAAAACCTCAACTGCCCCAGGAAAAGCTGACCATATGGGGTACTGTTGGTAATAATATTATAGTCCATTTAGTTTTTTTTATATACGGAGAATCCTATGATGTGGAACACCATTGCATGCATGTATCCATCTATTTATTACGTCATATACTTATTACAACGGGTGGATGAAAATAATCATTATCCATATATCGTTGTTATATAATAGCTACAGTAGGCTACTGATACTGTACAAAATTACTCACATTTTGTAAGAAATCTGATTTGCACTAAGATATATCTTTTTACACTATGGTAAAATGGATTAACAGTCAGATAAATGAAATCTGGAATAAAAAGAGATGAATCAGAAATTCATGATATATTCACCACACTATATACAGTAAATATGGTAAAACTGGCAATTTTCGAGAAACAGTACTAAGAAGTTTTCACCTGATTCTGATCATCTAATGAAGATAAACGCAGAACAACTTCGTCGCTTGGCAGTAACGGAACGATTTTGGTCCTAATGTTTGTTATCATGACTGTGGTTAAACAGAAGTTTCAAGGGAATTATTCATGTCGAGATTTTGTCATGCTTTGAGTTGCTTGAATTGTACAAATTTTGTGAAGTATCTTCTTGATTTTAAAGTGAATTCACCAGTGACCAAAGTTTGAATATCCTAGGCCTAGGGTTAATGCCGTTCGGGGCCTCGTGAAGCAGAGTTTACAGAAGCACAACTCCTCTCATACGTAAGTATTCAAGTAAAGCATTAATGATTTTTTAAATTTTGGAATTAATTTTCTTAGGCCGTGAAAAATAGCTTAAACTTTTATCAAAAATAGATTTCCCGTAGGCTAGGTTACGCTAGCCTAAGTCAAGCTGTGTTCACCTTTTTCGGTAAAACGTCAGTTTACGATGTAGTTTAGGTGAACTTTAAGTTTGTTTCTGACGAAAATGGTTGGTTTACTTATTTCTGTTATACGATAGTGTAAATCCAGCTTTTGTTGAAGGAAGAAAATTACAGTAGGCCTGATAAATCTGTTGCATCCAGATTTAACTAAACCTAGAGTCTCACGCCCTTCATGACTCAACTGGGAACTTTGTCCCTCTTGGCCTCAGTTTAACATGATCAAGAGCACAATAAACGGTAGAGTAAAATACAGAGATGTATCCTATCCTAACCTAACTTGGGGTTTTGGGTTCTTGCTGACTGTGCTGTCTTTAACCCCCAAACTTTAGTTGACCTATGGCCTCATAAAATGCAGAGGATAAGTGTTTGCATACATATGGTTACATAGATGTCATCTTTATCACTAATGAAACATATCATGGTTAGACTGTATGTCATACCCTTTATTACTATCCCCAGAGGGTATTGGCAGCCCATGCTCCTTCCTCCTAATTTTGTAATTTCTATATGTGACCCCCATTACGTTTACTCACAGGGAGGTCTTATTAAGTAAAGCAAATAGGCCTGTGAGGTATCAGAAAACTTTTTTATATATATTTTTATTTGATATTTAAAATCTCACCCCAATCATCCACTGTTTTAAGAACCTATACAGGACTTCAGATATGGTGTTTTTTCCAGAATGCTGTATATAATAAGTTAGTTACGATCAAGCAAGCCATGTGCTGACATGGGTTCTTATTCCTAGAGCATTGAGAGTGAAAATTCAACAGAGCAAAGTTTCTCTTAAAAGATTCCTTATAATATCTTTCGAAAGTCACGTTGTGGTCCATCAGTAAAAAGATGTTAGTCTAAAATGGTGTGGCTATGATTGAAGGGTCCAAATAATCTATGAAATTGACACATTGTATTGGACAAAATATAGATGGAGGGATGATTCTGCCTCGTAATGAGATATTCTGTCTTTGGGGAGACTTGAGTGGAAATGATGAATACCTAGAATGATGTCTTCACTGTACATAGCGGAGGTTCCTTTTCCACAGCTTGGCCTCTTTTAATGGCACTTTTGAACTAGAGAGTAATTTTTTGACATATACTGTATAGTGAGCATAGGTGTGGTAGGTACCTGTTTGAAATATTCGTTCCTTCAGTATGGTCTTATGTGTTTAAAATTTCAAAGTTTGTCCAGATTATCCGAGGGCAGGGCTCATAGAAGAATAAAATTGTGGACAGCAATGTTATACTTTCAAAATGGGGCGGTATAATAATGATATTAATAAAAATGGTAATAGTAAATTTTGTAATTGTGGAAAAAAAAAAGCCATTACCATTGCCATTACTCCTGTTGCAACAAAAGGAGGACCTATATTGATAGTAAATGCTGAGCTCCTCAGTAGGGGCTACAGGGAAGTTTATCTGAACCTGTTCGTCACACCACATTATAACTGATATAAGCATATATGAAATAAAGGTTTATTTCATACATGCTTATACAGTCTCTATTACCAAGCAGATAATCACCTGCATCAGTGCTGTATGTCAGCTACATTTTAAGTAGTAGGCAAAGGCCACTGGTGTTACTTCCATTGTGCTATTCAGTAGGTAGGAACCTTGAGGATTAGTTTGGTGCAATGGATGAATATCCTTTTTTTTTTTTTTATTCTAGATGTTTACTGTATTAGGTTCGTTTATCAGGTCATAGCGGCTGACTTTTGGAAACCCAGAGCCTATAGATTTTTTTTAAGAGTTTGGTTGGTAGTCACCATGGTTTCCTCTCTTCACAGTTTAATCGTAATGAGCTGTATTTACCAAGAACAAATAATTAGAAAACAAAAGGGATAGAAGTTCTTGTTATTTTAACCTTTTTACTTTAGAACGAATGTAATTAGGCACATTTAATTTTTATTTTAGTTTCAAACCCGGTTGCTGAAGGACAAAATGCTTGTGTTCAAATATCAGTCAAGTTGGAATTGGCAGCATGTTTATGCATTTTCTCGAGAACTGACAAATATATGAAAGTCTCATTTTGTGAGATTAGCAGTACCTAAAGTTCAAGTCCATTGATTATGTACAGGATACTACCTCGAGATTCTTCATTCTTTTTTTTTAATTTCCTAAAATCTAGTGTAGAAGCATGCAAACTTATAAACTCAACTCTGCCAATTTTTCATTGACAATTCTAGACTCACGCACTGTCGTTTTAGGTCAGACATTTGAAATATGACCAAACCAGGAAATTGGAATTCCCTTTACAAACCTGATTCAGTTTAGATAACGTCACTATAATTTCAGGTTAACAGTCGGGAAACTGATATACATAAGGACGTCGTTTAGTTGGGAGATAATTTATACAAAGTTCCAAGCCTTTTGATTTAGGAATTAACACAATCGTTTTTATTGCGCCACAATATTGAAATCTGCATCCCATTCTTTCATTGTGAGGACCGCAGTACAAAAGAATTACCTTTATTGTTCGAAATTTCATTTTGTTATGGATAAATCATTAATGTAATTTTGTTTTGGCAGACTGGATTTCATTTTCTCTCTTTTTGAAACAGTTTGAATGACGAGGTTCTATTTTTTCTGGATCTCGCATACTTGCCTACATCTGGTTGTGTATACTCTGCATAAACACAGGCTGTACGCACGTCCACTGAATACGTCTAGCATGTAAACGTGACTGTCTCGTGTAGTCTCGTACTCGACATATTCTTAAGTTTCCATCCTTTTCCCCAAGCGAGAGTCTCAACTTTCCTCAACGCATCTAAATTAGATTTGCATCATTGCATTAGGCTCCCTATGATCACTGGAGAGTACATGATGTGATTTTTTAAAACTTAAATCACTCGTACCTGTTGGAAATGTTTGAAGGACGTGAACACATGGTACGTTGATTTTTTCATCGTATTTTGGAGGAAATTCGTCCATGGAATATTCCTGGAAGACCTTTATCGATTTTGTAATTGGATTCCATTCGACTTCAAAACGTCGATGTGTCAGTCGGCTCGAGGTCTCTTGTCAATATTTTAGCTGGTACCGAAATAGTTGAGCATTTGGGAAACTTGCATTTTATATATATTATATATATATATATGTGTGTGTGTGCGTGTGCGCGCGCGCGTGTGTGACTCGTTACATACGGAATTACAGATACCTTTAATACTTTACATATGTTCAGAAAGGTATGGCGTACGTGTGATTTTCGCTTCACGAACAAAACAACATTAAAAACGTGTTCCTCGTAGGGGAGTTGCGGCGGTAGAGCACCTCATGCTGTGCACCGTAGGCATTATACTTAAGGTTCTTTGCAGCATGCCTGCAGCCCTAGCTGCAACCCCCTTTCGTTCCTTTTACTGTACCTCCTTTCATATTCTCTTTCTTCCATCTTACTTTCCACCGTCTCCTAACAATTGATTCATAGTGCAACTGCAAGGTTTTCCTACTTTTACACCTTTCAGACCTTTTACTGTCAATTTCCGTTCCAGCTCTGAATGACCTTGTAGGTCCCAGTGCTTGGTCTTTTCCCTAAATTCTAGATTCAATTCATTTCAAATTCTCCATCCTAGAATCATGGGAATTTTGGGAAGTATCCTTTGGAACGCCTGTGACATCAAGAAACTCCTTATGATAAGTGAATATTACTGAGAAAATTTCTCAGGTTAGAGTTTAACATGATTTTGTACAAACACACACACACATATACACAGTATATTATATATATTATATATATATATTTGTGTGTGTAGGTGTATGTGTACGAACGTATAAAGTCTCGAAAACTCCAATTAAAGAAATTTTCTCAGTAATATTCACTGATTATGAGGAGTTTCTTGATAGCCAAGGCATTTCAAAGAATATTTCCCAATACTCCCACCACTCTGCAGGAAGGAGAGTAACGTCCTATTCATAGAAATGTCAGTATGACGAGCTGAGGTAATTATGTTTGTGTTTTCTGCAGACACGTTTTCGGTGTTTTTAATGATGTGAAGCATATGACGTACCTGTTTGCGGATGTCTAAAGTATGGAAAGTATTTTTATGTCCATATATATTGATATTATGTGTATGTGCATATATATATATATATATATATATATATATATATATATATAATATATATTTAATATATGTCTCTCTCTCTCTCTCTCTCTCTCTCTCTCTCTCTCTCTCTCTCTCTCTCTCTCTCTCTCTCTCTCTCTCTCTCTCTATATATATATATATATATATATATATATATATATATATATATATATATCACTGTCTAAAAAGGCCCAAGTTCAGAAACCTGGCTTGGGTAGTTGCTCGTATCATTTATAATAGCTAATTTGATATTAGCAATAAGAAATAACAGAAAATTTTAGGAAGAGTAATTAAATTGGTCCCTAATGGATGTGGCATAGCTTGTGTTTCAGATAATTTTGCCCATTTAGTCCATGAATTCCGTGTTACATCATCATCATCGCCTCCCTCGCTGAGCGACGCAGATATATTTCATTCTCTTTCACTTCCACAAATCTCCACTCATTTCAGGACTCCTGTCTCATCGATCACATACTATTATCCCCCTAGGTGGTGCGAAGGACATATTCAAGCCATCTCCACCTCCCCGTCATCATTATATCCTGTATATATGGGGCTCTGTTGGTATATACTAGTAGGGAAATATTTGTGAATATACGTATACATACATACATACATACATACATAAATATGTATGTGTATGTATGTATGTATATATATATATATATATATATATATATATATATATATATATATATATATATATATATATATATATATATATATATATATGCCTATATTATGTATTTCCACGTTCTTTCGTCTACAGCTGCCTTCAAGATAAACCATTGGAGGGGTGGGTAGAGCTCTCGGCTAGCACGCTGTTGGCCCAGCGGTCGACTCTCCGACCGGCCAATGAAGAATTAGAGGAATTTATTTCTGGTGATAGAAATTAATTTCTCGTCATAATGTGGTTCGGATTCCACAATAAGCTGTAGGTCCCGTTGCTAGGTAACCAGTTGGTTCTTAGCCACGTAAAATAAATCTAGTACTTCGGGCCAGCCCTAGGAGAGCTGTTAATCAGCTCAGTGGTCTGGTTAAACTAAGATATACTTAACTTTTTTCAAGATAAACCACCTATGCAGAGAACCACAGTATCAGTGTTTCATATGCATACACAAGACATAGAAGCGTTGTGTTGACCCCCGCTCTACAAACTCAGTGTTGTGGAATCCAGGAAGTCAGAGCAGTAAAAGATAATATGGAAGGTGGAAGAACCGAAGCGATCTATTGATATAGGCATTTGGTAATAAATGTGACGGATGATTATGGGATGAGAAGAGAGGTCATTCACAGAATAGATGAAGCTGGGAAGGTAGCAGCGTGTATGGTAAAGCTTGAATGTTAAGAGAGATTGTTGAGCCATTTCTCCTTTATGTAAATAAGGTTTGGCTGTCGAGTGCACGTAAAAGGAAGAAGGTTAAAGCCGTTGAGATGGTTTGTTTGCGTTTCACGTAAATTGGTAATGATTGTAAGGTTGAGGAATATGTTGATACAAGGCAGTGGTAAGAAGGGCAGTACAAGTGAAGAGATAGATCAGAATGTTGCAGATGGTTTGGTTACAAGCTGAACAATGAAGGACGATTTGGCAGTGAATAAATAGTATAATACGAAAGCGTTGGAAGGAAGAAAGGAAGGAAAACCTACATAATGATGAACAGAGGGAGCTGAAGTGGTATTGGAACCAAATTGCCACAATATCTGGGAGTGGAAGCAACTTGGGAGTGTTCATTGCACTACTGATGAGTGTTCTGTGTAGGCGTGGGGTAACTCATGTTAATATTTTTACTCATGTATTCTCATTGATTCTGCAGGTAAGAGATGAATGTGGCAGTGACTTGTATTGAGTTCTTTTTCTTTCTGGAGCTAACCCCAATTAGGGGAAATGGCTTGCTCACTCTCCAGTAGCCTATTGCAGAACATGGGTTTACAGAATTTACTGTAGGAATATCATATTTATTTATTTATTATTTATTTGATGAATTTAACATGGAGAACTTAAAGATTTTGATTTTTAAATGGAGAATTTTAAAGTAATTATTTTTGAAATAATTATTTTAGGAATTAGAGAGTAGAGCTTTTGAGAGAGAGAGAGAGAGAGAGAGAGAGAGAGAGAGAGAGAGAGAATAGTAATAGTTTTGAGTAAATTTACTACTTCACAATGCCATCCTAGAATACTATAGTGTCCTAGTTTTTTTTTACGTATCATTGGACTTTATTCTATTGTATGTAGGAAGTGGAATATGAATAGTAAAGGAAATGAGTTTTCATTTGTGGAATTGCTCCATTGTCATCGCTTTTTCACAAACCATAACTGATTTGCATTCATTATATACAAGATCTAATATATTAGTTATCCACGGATTCACAGTTAGTGGTATTTAGTATTCATGTTTGTTTCGAGTCCTTTGTGGACCAGTCTCTTGAACGCTCTCTCTCTCTCTCTCTCTCTCTCTCTGCAGTCACCCCTTCAAGCGGAGATCTATTCATGATAGGTCTTTTCCTTCCTTTGTTGCTTTTCTATTCCGGAAGAGCTTTGGAAAAGTTGCAATACGAAGATGGTACTCAAAAGGGAGGAGAGTTTATTTTGGGCAACTCCTCGTTTCATCTGGGATCGTGTGCACACTCGTCCGTGTGTATTGTTGCACGTTCCTCTTACAGTATCAATATCTCCTTTGCCGCGTCAGAGATGAAGAAAATTCTACATCGCTACTTCTTGTGATCATGCTTTCCCCTCTGCGTGTTGTTGTGCACGGTGTGTATCCGTCTATCTATCTATCTGTCTGTCTGTCTGTCTATCTATCTATCTATCTACAGTATATCTACCTGTTCCACCACCCGAGGGGAAACCGAGCGACAGGTGTCCGCTAGAAAATGGTATGATCGCCGCCTCCTATCAAACACCAATATTGATCCGGGCGGTGTATAGATCGATACCTAATTAGATAAACACTGTACTTACGAATTTCCTTCTTTCTTTACATTTTCTTAATTTCGATGTGCTTTCGGTTTGGCGCATTGAGGAAGCATTTCCGGGACTCGGATTTAAAGCAGAGTCTACCGGTTGTATGGACATCTGGCAGCCGATTTTCAAACTGGAACGAGTGGAGGAACGGATGGGAGGAGGGAGAGGAGGAGGAGGAGTAGGCTGCAGTCATGACAGGGGATTTTGTCAGAGCCTATGGACTTGCGGTGATGGTAATGTTCATAGATTTGACGTCCGAGTCCCGGGATGTCTGCAGAAGGGGTCGTCGCCATCCCTTGTTATCGGCTTTGGCGTCGTCCATGTATCGCAATACAAGATTCAGCACTTGGCTGAAAGGGGTCTGAAGGAAGAGGATGAGAAGGGGAGGGGATGCGGGGGGTCATGGAGAGATGGAGTGTCTGGCAGGGTGCGCAGATCTTGGGTCGTGTGCGCCGGCCACTTCATAGATTTTTTGTCTCTTGTCATTGCTCTTTATCTTTCGCCCTTGGAAATATGGTTCTCGTTGACGGAGCTCTGACCGTCCGCGAATGCGCCGGTCCGCATGCAAAGGCACCATCCGTTTTGCATCGGATCGTCCTCGGAAATCTACTGTAAAAGGACCGGTCTATGGGCTGTTGTGGGTGGTGGTGCTAGGGTTGGTGTAGGGCTGTCGGGCCAGCCAGCGGCGCCTACTGAGGCCAGCAGGAGCAGCAGCAGCAGCAGCAGCAGCCACCACCACCGCCGCCTCCGTTACTGGCGAGGGCCGAGGGAGGCGAAACCGCCGACACGAGCAGGACGGCAGTGCAGTGTGTGTTGTGTGCGAGTGTACATCGCTGAGTTTTTGTTGCGTGACCCCACTTCGCTAAGCACTGACACTAAACCCTCAAAGGCCCGCCCGCCGGTAAGTGATTCTGGGTTGACTTTGTCTTTGACACCGTCAAGTTTTCTGGGCTGGAATATTTATTTTGCTCTGTCTGTACGGACTGGCTGTCGTTTAGAACACAGTTTTTCATTTAAAACCCTTAGGTGACAATGCCATCGAAGCACATTGTTTCCCCCGTTCCACAAAAGAGAATGTAAATCACAGTGATTACCATCAGTGCCTTTCGAGTGACGCTGGGTCACCTCAGTCATTCTTCCTCTTCTTTTTCTTCTCCTCCCTCGCACTCTCTCTTCTCTCCCTCTCCCTCCCTCCCTCCTCTCACTTTTTCCCCTTTTCCTTTCATCTGAATTGTTTTCCCACTGTGTCTTCTACTGTTGATTCGCTCAATCGAGTTGCATTCAGTTTTCATTAGGACTTTCTTCCCACGACAAGTTGGTCGTCCTTATGATTTGAAAATCATATGTGCAATTTTATTACCTTCTCTTCCAGTGGTGTACGTCAGTTGTGACAAGTCTTTCCGTTTTGACTTTATACACCTGTAGGTCTCTGTTGCAGCTTTGTTGAATAGGTTTAGTCGGCTATGTTACTTCTGTCTTCCAACTTGTTGCCTTTTGTTGGTTTTGTGGCTCCTCTTCATGTTACTTTTCAGTGCGTTCGACCCCGTTTTTGTTAGTGAGTAGGCCTGTGGAACGATATTTGTGGCTTACATATATATATATATATATATATATATATATATATATATATATATATATATATATATATATATATATATATATATATATATATATATATATATATACTGTATATATATATATATATATTATATATATAATGCAGTATATAGCCTATATATATTTTTTTGTGTGTCTCTGTATGTCTGTCTGTCCGTGTTTACGTACTGTTGTAAAGACCATTTTTATGAAATAGTTGTGCATTTATTCTTTCGTTAATATTAAGAAATGAGACATGCTCATACGCAAATTAACACGCATACACAACACTACGTTTGTGAGTGTGTCTTAACGATTAACTTTGCTGGTGGTTGTTAATTGCGGGCCAGGCCGTTATTTGTGCAAGAAATTGACGTGTTGCTTGAAATCCCTTCCTTCGCTGAAGACTTAACTGGACCTGCTAGAATGAGCCTGCAGTAAATAAATATTACAAAACCTGCCTTTCGTATACCCACTTTTTATGTCTGTATCTGATTTGGTTTCTCCGTTCTTTACTGTAAAAATAAAGAAAAATAATTGAAATAGAACATAATTGCTCTTGCCTAAGGTTGGCAGTTACCAACCACAACTGAAGCCGCATACTGTGACCGAATAACTAACTGAACTTTGGACTGTAATGATGCGTATTTATTTACTCTTTCTGCACATTTTTTACATTATTTCCGGAACAGACATCAATTATAGGTCTGAGTAGCTTTCCCAAACCGGTCTATGTAGCGTAACCATCCCTTCGCATGGGCTGTGTTTGCGTGTGGGTAGACACTTTCCCTAAAAGGGCGATAACTATGACAGCATTCTCATCCCACGCATCACGAGGTCACAATGGGGCGTTCGTATAGAACGTGTTACACCGCCCCCCACCCCGCACCCCATCTCTTCGTACCGGCTAATCTGCACCCGTAGCTTGTTTAGCCCCGTCAGACTCGTCGTCGGTGACAGTGGCCATACTTGTTGTAATGCCAGTGTATTATAGTATTAAGTAAGTCAGTCAAACGTTCTATTTCCTAATCTTATTGGGTTAACGCTAAATGTCTATACTAAATGACATTCATTATCTGTTGTTGATCTTGCTCCGGGCTTCGTGGAAAGGGCTTAAAGGAGCGGGTCACGGAGATTAGGAGTCTACGGTAGGCCTAAAATTGGGTATGTGGAAACTGCAATATTAAAATATATCCTCAATACATAAGCGGTTGCTGTTTCTGAAAAGCCCTTAGTCTGTAGTGATCATCATCATCATCATGTTTAATAATGATCAAAGTTTAATGTAGAAGTTCATCTTCACCTTCATCCTTAACAGTGACATTTGCCTAGCGTGTCCGTAATTTATTTCACCACTGAAGACCAAAGTAAAGTTGCCATATATGAGGATCTTCCTTTTCCACATCCTTGTACCCTCCCACCACCATCACTGTTATTTTCCTCTCTCATCTCGGCCATATACAGTTTGGTGTAAGAGGTTACTTCGACGACGTGTGTGTGTGATGCTCAACGAAGACCGTTTCTTTCAGGAAAACAGAGAAGGCAGAGGAAAAAAAAGTGAGAAAGAATAACTATAAGTAGTGTTCTGAGGAATAAATCTTTGGAAGATTTGAGTAATTATGTTAAATAAAAAATCAGGAGGATGTTCCTGATAATGGTATATATATAAGGAAAACGTTCTACAAAAATGAAAATGAAAAAGTTTATATTTTTGTTGGGAATTGGTCAAGGTAATAAAATAGAGCGATATGTTGTGAATGGTACACATTGAAGATAATATGAAGCTTGCCACGAAGAGCAGTTAAAAAACGCGCACCCGGGACCACAAATATAAAATCGCTCATCCGATTGACAACTCCATCAATGAAGATTAAAATCGGCATCGGTTATTTGACAGCTTGTTTGACTTACGTATCCGATGTCACGATCATGTCACGATAAGCAAGGTAATGATCCTCCCGCATGTGGGTTATTGAGTTTGTGAACGCCAGATGTCAACAAGCTGCAGATCACGGCCAGATAAATCGTGTAATTCGCAACGAATGTGTCAACTGTTGCACGTTAATTTTCATCGAACATTAGACTTGATAATGACGTGCGGAATACGGTAGTAATTTACGCTGTGAATGTGAACTGAGAACTGATGGAGATTGTGTCAGTGCGCAGAATAAGTTGTTTGCTTATAAAACATGCAGATTTAACTTCTACGAATGGAAAATTTGTTGTAAAGGAAGTGTTTTATTAATATTATCACCTTAGTTTCTGTATATTTTTAACTTGTGATTATTTTTTATTACTACTTCAACTTTCATTGTTATTGTTTGAATTTGCATATTTTTTTGATTATTATTACGTGTGTGTCGTTACGAAATAGCTTTTAAGTATTGTAAGAGTTGTCATGTTTGTGGCTTGAAGTTACGTAACATGACAAATTACAGGGGCATATCCGAGGAGAATTACATTGAGAAAGTGTGGGACCATGTTTTAAAATCTTCCCCGCCTTGTAATTGTATCTTGAGTACCCGGTAATACTACAATGGCGTGCAACTTGGTAAACGTTGTCATGTACATGAAGCACCGTGTACACGAATCTCTTTAAATGAAAGTGAAACTTGTCGTGCTTGTAGGATCCAAGACATGGTAGTAAATGTTGTCAGTGATAATGACAGATTACTAATGAATGCGAATTGTAATTAGTAGTAAATGTTGTTAGTAACGACAACAGATTACTAATGAATGCGAAGTGTAATTAGTTGGCTCATTATAGAATTTTGGGGGTTAATTGAGATGAGACTTTGACATGCTGTAACTGATGAATTGATTTGTTTCTGTTATGAACTTATGACGACAACTCACAAACGATTGATACGTGAGCAGATGAAGAATACAAAGAAGGTATCTGATCACCGCCAGTGACACAACAACAAACAGAAAATAGGTAAAAACAGACTGTCGAACCCATAGTAGTGCGCAGTGTGTAGGCTGAATTTTTGAAACGTAAGTATTCGTAATCTACTTTATTGTAACTAAGAAAAATAACATGATCCCTGTGTGCCTCTTCGCTCACGTGAACCGCTTTGTTAAATGAACGTGCCTTGTTTTCACCATTTTCTCCTAAAAGTGGGCGTGGCCCTTTATTACACAATTGAACCTCTTTTTTCACGAGTATTTTTTTTATGTCATGAAAATGACCCAGGATATACTATATATATATATATATATATATATATATATATATATATATATATATATATATATATATATATAAACAGTATATATATATATAGTATATATATAATGTGTGTATGTGTTTGTGTTTATAAGAAAGTATGTATGTTCGTGCTTTTGCCCAAAATCAAACCGGAAACTAGCAAAGGGACGATACGACCTCTATGAGCAACTTTATCTAGGATGTTTCCCAAAACGAGGACCTCTGTCCGTAACCAGAAGAACGACAGTATTTATTTAACAAGTTTTATTGATCTATTCTTCGAATTGCCTGTATCAGCATTTACAGTAGAAGTGAATTAGGTAAAGTAAACGATGTGAGAAGTTTTACAGACATAAAACAAACATACGGACAGGTAGGCACTTTACAATCACACCGACTTCGGACAAACTTTGACCAGAAAAGCTCGCTTGAGCCTTTGGCTCAGACGAGCTTATAAAAAGCTGCTAGACTAAATGTTGGCCTGTGCTCAAGAAAGTAGCACAATTGCTTATGAAACTCCCCTGGCTCACTATCGGCGCGAAAATCATCCTCAATATAGATCGATTAGTGTTGAGGGCAGGGTCTTGTACTTGCGCATTTTTTGTAGGGTTTAACTTTATTAAAGTATAAATTCGGTGTCTTCAAGTTAGATTACTGGTATAGTAAATTCATGGTTATGAGGAAATGGTCCTTTATCATAAACACACACACACACACACACACACACACACACACACACACACACACACACACACACACACACTCAAGGCGATCGTCTAACACTGTATCGAAACCAAAGACCCAGGTTCGAATCCTGACGCAGGTACAGTTATCAATTGTAATTCGCCTTGCAAACAGTTGTAATTCCCCCTTAGGTGTCAGTTATTCCCAAGGAATTTTTTTATATATGTGTTGTATATATATACACACAATACATATAATTATATATATATATATATATATATATATATATATATATATATATATATATATATATATATATATATATATATGTATGTATGTATGTGTGTATGCCTACGTTATATATATATTTTCGTATGTATGTAACTGCAATGTTTACCATACGATTGTGGCTTTTAGTTAAACATGAAGGAATGACTGGAAGTGCTGTAACGTAAGAGCTGCATATCCGTGGCTGTTAGCATTCTTAGAGCGTAACAATAAACTCATTAGAAGTACACATTCGCTCACATAAGGCATCTTGTAATAAATGAAGGAAGGCTTTATTTGGACTTGTATGGCACAGACTTCGTATTGTCTGAGTGAAAAGAAACATTCTCACTAGAGATAGAGAATATGGTGAGAAACCTGTGCCAGTAAAGAGCAGTGGAAGGGAAGGTTTGTCGAAGGAAGCTATGTTAATCACAGTTGTTTTCCCTGGCGACAAATAGTGACTCATTTATCTGTTTACTCTCGTTCATTAACTCAAATATTGATTCGCTTTTGTGTGTTTACTCTGATTCTGTAGCTCATTAACTTAAATAGTGATTCGTTTTTGTCTCTTTACTCGAATTCTCTAGTTCATTAACTCAAATAGCATTCGTTTTTGTCTTTTTACTCGAGATACCTCGTTAAGTAACTTGAATAGTGATTCGTTTTTGTCATTTTACTCGAGTTCTCTCGCTCATTACTCGAATAGCGATTCGTTTTTTGTTTTTTCCCTCGATTTTTCTCGTTCATTAACTCAAATATGGATTCATTTTTGGTTTTTACTCAAGTTCTCTAATTCAGTAACTGAGTGGTTCGTTTTTATCTATTTTCTCGAGTTTTTTCGTTCATTAACTGAAACAGGGATTCGTTTTTGTATTTTACTCGAGTTCTCTCGTTCTTCACTCAAATAGTGATTCATTTGACTTTTTCATCGAGTTCTCTCGTGCGTTACTCGAATAGCGGTTCTTCGTTTTTGTATTTTCCGTCGGGTTCTCTCGTTCATTAACTTCAATAGGGATTTTTTTTTTTACTCAAGTTCTGTCGTTCATTAATTCATAGTTGTTGCAGCTTAAGGTAATTCCTAATGAATCACCACTCGTTTTGTACCAGTTTCCGTCCGAAAGTTCGAGCCATCCATCGTAACTTGGCGTGATGAGTGTGGCTACCAAAAAAAAAAAAAAAAAATGAGAGTGTGAGAGATTAGGTAAACTAATTAACAGGTTTTTCTGACGAAGTTTTTCGTGGTTGTGTAGGCCTATCAGAGAGAGAGAGAGAGAGAGAGAGAGAGAGAGAGAAATGCTGATTGTGCTAGTGTACATATGTCGAAAACTTTATAGTACTTAGCCGTGTCCCAGGCCTGTCTTTTCCCGCTAGATGAGAGTTCACTGACATTCTTACGTAATATAAATGAACCAATTTTACTTTGAGGTTTTACCTCGAGCCAAAATTGATCTCTGGAGGATGAACAAATTGAATTCCTCAGTATGAAATAATGAGAAGAAATGATGTCTTAAGACGAAACGGGTAACTGACAGAGCTTTGGAGGAGGCTTTTAATTCTGTTTTACTGCGGGTCTTCCCTGTCTTTATTCATATGTATAGTACGATTGTCTCGTTTGAGGAAACTTTTTAATGTTTAAATTTTATGCGATTTGTGTAAGATGTTATCTGTTGAGAGTTTTGTGTTCTGTAGAATGAGTGTGGTCATTGAATACAATGTTCTATTTAATATTTACCTAAATGATCTAACTTGGTTCTTCCATGTTTAAAAATAAGAGCTTTGGATAATTTTTAAAATAAGTTTTTAAGAAGGTATTGTTAGAATATTGTCAGTTACCGTATGGAATCAATGTTAATGATTGTTGCTTTCTATTTTATCGTATTTTTGTATCCCAGGCATAACTTAAGTTTGGGATGCGTATTGTTGATGCTTTCGAATTATGCTTTGTCGTATTTGCAGCCATGATTCAAGTTTTGAATGCTCTGTTTTTTACGTCCTCGAATTTGACCTTGTTGCATTTGCCAGAATTTTAGTTCTTTACTCTTGTGCAAGTGCACAGCAAACTGGGAACTTGACATCTTGTAATAGGCTGTCTAATGTTGTCGCACGTTCTTATAACGCTCTGCACCGTATGTTGGGTAGTGCCGTCAGTGCACCTCACGTCGTGCACTGTAGGCATTACTTAAGGTTCTTTGCAGCGTCTCTTCGTTCCCCAGCTGCAACCCCTTTCATTCCTTTTACTGCACCTCCGTTCATATTCTCTCTCTTCCATCTTGCTTTCCATCCTCTCTTAACAATTGTTTCACAGTGCAACTGCGAGGTTTTCCTCCTGTTACACCAGTCAGACTTTTTACTCTCAATTTCCCTTTCAACGCTGAATAACTGCATGGGACCAAGCGTTTGGCCATTGGCCATTCCATTCCATTCCATTCCATTCCATTCATTACAATGCTTATGTTATGATATTCAACTCATATATCTTAAAATACTTTTTGGTTTTTAATTTGATGATAATGACCGTTATATGGTTACAGTAATCACTGTCGAGATGGCAAAAATTACCAGGTTAAACCTTCGTGCAGAACATTTTTTATAAATTAAAATTTTCCTTTAAATAATAGATCCAACTGCCGTCTTGTAATGATAGTTGTGACTTAGAGCTAATTAATGCTTTGAATGAGTTGCATGATAGGAGGAAAGGGTATATGGGCCTGTGAGGGGTACAATGGTGACAAGTTTGCAGTAATCATACGCATCCCTTGACATAGATTCGCTATCTCATTTATGTAAACAATTGTTTATTATTGTTTTTCTTGTTATTTTTCGCTGTTTAGTGTTTTTATATTGGAATAAAATATATTTTCCAATGAGCGGAAATTTGGGAAAATTACTTGATAGTTTGCTCGTTTTAAAGGCCAGTTCATGTCGGGTGGCTAATTTCAGTTATTATGCAACAGTCTCCATCCCTGTAGTGTTGTATAAACCCCTTAACATGCACCTTGGTATTGATCCCTCTCTAGCCGGTATGCTTAAAAAAAATGGGTTGGGTTTCCTTTTGATATCCGTATAAATCTTACTAGATAGCTACTGTACATCCGAGGGAGACCATAGACAATAAATACGAGATCAATCTTGTTTAAACCGATTGCAGAGATGTTTTAACTTGTGAGCCAAAACTGCTTCTTTAAAATTTAAACGTTAAAGACTGTGTACGAATGTTAGCGTTGGGTGTTAGAATGTACGACGTGGAGATGGTGCAGGTGTTGCTGTAGAGTTTTGTTCCCCATAATTGGAAGTGAAGTGAATGTTAGCCTTAATTGACCTCTGGAATAAATCCTTCAAGTGGCTTAGTCATTGGCGTATGAGGCTGAACTCTGCAAAGTCATGACTGTCTATGAGCTGATGTCTTAAAGTACTTTTACTCCATGATTTACTGTACGACTTGTGCTAGTCTGCTTGTAGGTTTCAGTGTTGGACAGCAGTCTGTACTGCCTTCAAGTGTAAAAATTAATTTTTGCAGCCAGTTAACAAAAGCATATCTGAATATGTTAGAAAACTTGGTTTTGTTCTGGGAATTTCCTGTATCTGTAAAGATGATGGTACTTATGTCACCATCTTCATAATTTTTTTTAAAATATTGTTATTGAGCTTTTTGTTAGCACCGTCGCGGGATCTTTTTATCTTGGAGCAAGTGTTGTTAACTTCCTACTCTCAATCTTTGGTAATTATGAATCATAACACTGTCTGAAGATGGTAATTATGAATCATAACACTGTCTGAAGATGACGTACTTAGCAAGTATTTATTAATTCATGTCATTAGCGCTTGTAGGTCTATAGTATCCCCTTTTTGTTGAGACGCCACGATTTCGTATTTCCCAGGAGCACATAAAGGCCTTCCATTCTTTTCATATGGGACTGTGGAACCATATTTCTGACACTCCTAAGTATGATGATGCTCGTAAGTTTATGAGAGGCTTTAATGCTGCTGTAAAGGCCCCAGGAATGCCAGATGATTTCAGAAGAGGTCTAGGCCGATGGCAGTTTAATTTCCAGTTTCGAGACAAAAAAGCAGTCATGATTAAAGATATTCGGTGTTATATGAAGGGGAGAAGTACAGAGCTTATGTGGATGATTGAGTTTTTTAAATGTAAGTCCTGATGGAGTGTTCAAGAAATCTCAGTGAAAATGAGATAAGGATATTCTCTCTCTCTCTCTCTCTCTCTCTCTCTCTCTCTCTCTCTCTCTCTCTCTCTCTCTCTCTCTCTCTCTCCACACTAGTTAGAAAGATTCTTTTTCAAGTGGATTAAAGTTCGAGAAATGTATTTCCCAGGGAGGAGGGGAAAAAAAAAAGAGAGAGGAAAACATCGTTAGGCTTATCGGGGATAGGGAGGATAGAGTGGGGCAAAGCCCCCTGATCTGATAATGATGATATGATAGTGATGAAATTTCCCGCGGGAGGGCGGGGGTGGGGGGGGTTGCTAACGGGACGGCAGGCAGGCAGGGAGGCTCTCCTCCCTTAGTCTCTGTCTTTTGTCTAAGGATCGCAGAACCGAAGATCTCTTAACTTTTTAAAAGCTGCAACGGGAAAGTTTGACAAAGTTGTCGCTAGATGGCAGCAGGCGCAAAAGCATCTCTCTCTCTCTCTCTCTCTCTCTCTCTCTCTCTCTCTCTCTCTCTCTCTCCGGCTGGTTAGGGATCGCTAACGGGACCGATGCGACGGTGGATGTTTTATGCAAGTAGAGACCGAATTAATGGCATTATTCAGTTGGTGTTGTGCCAGACGCCCAGTGCTTCTACAATGATGTCTGATATTGCCGCTGTGGAAGCTACGGGAAAATAGTACTTACCGTGTACTCATACACGAACAGACACATATATATACATGTATATATATATTATGTATGTACAGTATGTATTTAATGCATGTGTGTACATAAATATAGAGCGGATGCAGAGTAGGGAGAAAGGGATAGGCATGAGAATTCATAACCTTTCCTAGTAACACTGAATATCCCTGTCTCCGTACTGTGCATACTACCCTATATATATATATATATATATATATATATATATATATATATATATATATATATATATATATATATATATATATATATATATATATATATATATATACATATGTACATAAATACATACACCTGAATGCATGCATACATACATAAATTCATACATACACAGTCTATAGCAACCGATGCACAAATTATTCATCAACCTTCAGTTCCGTCAAAAGAATTGCTCACATCCTACTAGTGTACGTTGCTCGTCTAAAATATGGAGGCGAGTAATACCGAGGCATCAAGGGCTTTTTATATCTTTACTTCTCCAGTTATAAGTGTTGAATTAATTAGTATGAATATTGAGTGCGGAACCAGTTTGGATCTAATTGGATTTGGTAATAACTATTTGCAACACGAATTAGGTTTTTCGTTATGTTCGTCGGTCAGTCTGACAGACGGGGTTTCCTTTATTCATGATTTTTTAGTTTTCTGTAAAAGAAAACTATTGAGGTGGCTTCGTCTGTCCGTCCGCACTTTTTCTGTCCGCCTGCAGATCTTAAAAACTACTGAGGCTAGAGGGCTGCATATTGGTATGTTGATCGCCCACCCTCCACTCATCAAACATACCAAATTGCAACCCTCTAGCCTTATTAATTTTTATTTTATTTAAGGTTACAGTTAACCATAATTGTGCTTCTGGCAGCGATATAGGATAGGCCACCATCGGGCCACAGTTAAAGATTCATGGGCAGTGGCTCATACAACATTATACCGAGACCACCGAAAGATAAATCCATTTTCGTTGGCCTTAATTATACGCTGTAGCGGATGTACAGAAAACTCGATTGTGCCGTAGAAATTTCGGCGCATTTTTTACTTGTTTCCATTTGGGGTGGGTGATGTCTCGTTGACATATCGTGCGTTGGTTTGTTGTTTACTGTGTTTCAAGTATGAAAATATGACTATCAATTAGTGCATCTGCTTTGGGTAGAGTTAAATATGCGCAGGAACTTCCTAACTACTTCTGCTCTCGAAATATTTTGTAATCCCTTTTCGCTTTTTTTTTACTGTAGTAAAATGGAAATTTTTACATATCTCTTATCCTGTCATACATTTAGAGTTTGGATTTCTTGATTTTCTGATTCAGTGTAGCTGAAATGCGTGTTTTTTTGTTTTGTTTTTGCAAAGTAATTCTGTCAGTCGTAAATGTTGGAGATTCAGCTTTTACAATATTATTCCTCATATTTGGCATAAATTACAATTGATACGTCGATATTTACTAGCTCATATATATTCTTTATGGATTTGAGGTGCTGCTTGTAAGCAACAGGTTTAATATTACACATCGATTGTCAACAGTCCTTTATGAATGAAGTAATTTTAACAGTGTTGAAATTTTAGAAATCACGTCTTTTCCCAAGGTAATTTAGTGTCATATAAGGAAGAGTGCGCATAAAAACACGCTCTAGGTGTAGAAATTTTAAAACACATTGTCAAGAGGTACAAATTTTCTCACTGAAAACATTAGAGCAAATGAATTGCAACCAGTTTGGTGATGATAAAATGTAGGATTAAGGATTGGAGGAGTGTAACGGAAACCGGAGGTAGAAGTAGAATTATGTATTGGAGCGATTTTGCAGTGCTGTTGCGTACTGTGGAAGGTTATGCTTGACCCATTCAGCCTGCTTATTTTTGCATCATTATATTCCTGTAAAGCTGATTTTTTTAATGGTCAGTGAGACAGGCATCCTGATGTCCTCTCCTAGCCCAGGCCCAAAGAAAACAATAAAGGGAAAGAGAAAGGAAATTTTTAATATTTTCAGGGAAATAAGAGCAGGAGGAGAATTCGAAAACTTGGTTGCAGTGTAACTTTGTAATCTTAAGAGGATTACAGGTACCACGGAGTAATATTAGGAGTCGAAGAAAAGAAAGTTCATTACAAAGCTTTTAAATCACCAGCCTCAGCATATGAGTGGCCGTAACATGAACCTTAAAAAGGAAAAAAAAAGATAATGATAGGGAAAAGAGGGATGGAAGAATAATCCTTGAATGCCGATAATAGAAGCAGTGGAGTAAGTGTTCTTGTAGGCTATATACTATGCAGTTGTATGTTTGTACACAAATACTCAGAGAGAGAGAGAGAGAGAGAGAGAGAGAGAGAGAGAGAGAGAGAGAGAGAGAGAGAGAGAGAAAGGTAGATATGTGCACATACTTCATTAACGTATGTCATTTTATTTTATATACCATCAAATAGTATAATTTTTCGAGAATGTTTTATTTATGTGCTTGTATTAATGGTATTCACACCAGCGTGAACCACCTATTCCTGTGAATTATTAGGGGTGATATTGTAGCAATTATGCCCAAATGGAGATGGAACGTCACATATATAACCAAATGGAAATTATCTATCTCATTATTGTTTTTTTTTAAACTGACCACTTAAGTTTGTGGATATTCTTCTGCACAAGCAAAATGGCACGACAGTTGTGATTTATTGTTTTCCGTAGTTTCATACTCTTATTGGAATTACTAAAAATTACAAAGTCAAAGTGGACGAAATTTTTATAGGAGTTATTACTCTTTCCTATTTATTTTAATCGTTGGTATTTTCATATTGCTTATTTTCTTGTAAAGCCATTTTTGAAATTGTCACTCCATTAGAGGGAATGATTCCAGATCGCTGGCGATGAGAGGGAGGATATGGAAACTTATTAGAGGTATTACCGTCCCTTTTATGACTTGCAAAACAAGAAGAAAGGGGAATTCTTCAGTATACTTTTAACTAAATTAACATGTATCGAAACAACATGTATATACCCCATAGAGGGATAGTGCCGTCAGTGCACTTCACGCGGTGCACTGTAGTCATTATTTCCGGTTCCTTGCAGCGCCCCTTTGGCTCCCCAGTTGCAACCCCTTTCACTTCTTATACCTCCATTCATATTCTCGTTTTTTCATCTTATTCTCCACCCTCTGCTAACAACATTTTTTCTTTCAATTTTCCTCTGGCGTTAGCTGCAGCTTCCATTCTTTTCTTTTACTGTGCCTCCATTCATATTTTCTTTCTTCCATCATACTCTCCACCCTATCTGAACTTTTGTTCCAACACTATTTTCAGCTGTGAATGACCTTATAGGTCCCAGCTCTTGGCCTCTGGCCTAAACTTTATATCCCAATTCCTTATCAAATATAGAACCAAACCTTACCTTAAGGCTGTAGATAACGATTCCCACGCGCAATCCAAGCCAGATTCTGATGTGTGGGATGCCGTATCACAGTCACACTGTCGAAGCCTCGAGTGATCTACTTTATTTGAGTTTGTCGTTGCCTGGATGTTTTGAAGGCGATGTCAGATGTCGTAGATGAGGGATTTTTAAGGGATAGAGAGGAGTTGGGGGTGGGGGAGAATTTGATCGCGCTTTTATAAGATATGTTCAGCCTTCCACCCTTCCTTTCTCTTGTCAAAATATTTGTGTAATTCCACTGAAAAGTTTATGCTTACTCAATTTTTTTATTTGTTTGTGTAATGGTTCTTTTTCACATGAATAAAACCGAATCCTCCTCCTCCTCCTTCCCCTTACAGCTGTAGTTGGAAAAGCGGAATGCTACATGCCCAAAGATTTCAATGAAGAAAGCACCCAGTATGGAAAAAGGATTACAGAATTAAAAAATAATCTATTAAAAGTATATAACAAAGAAAGAATAGTCTTAATAAAAAGTAAACTCGATGAAAACAAGTAAAAAATGCGCCGAAGTTTCTTCTGCACAATCACGTTATCTGTACAGCATAAAATGCTGTAGGAAACTCTCGATGTGCTGCAGTATGAAACTCTCATCTACGAATGGGCAGAGCTCAGTTGCTCCCCAGATGCGGTCAAGTGAAGCTGCGTCGGCGGCTGGCACCTCTAGCAGTGCCAGACGCACGATCGATTGGAGGGTGGATGATCAACATACCAATTTGCAGCCCTCTAGCCTCAGTAGTTTTAAAGATCTGAGGGCGAACAGAAAAAGTGCGGACGGACCGACAAAGCCATCTCAGTAGTTTTCTTTTACAGAAAACTAAAAACTACGTAATGTGTTGTATGTAAATCTGTTCAACACAGAAACATTTGCACTAAGATTAAACTTCTGAAGTTCCTTCGATTCCAATGCATGGTTAAGAAGATCATTCCATAAATTTGGGCACAGTTGAAACAGTCTACAAAACTCTTTTGTATTTAACTTCATAAAAGGAACGGCAAGACTTCGCTTAAGTGACTCATTTTATTTTTTTGTTGGGGGCGGGCAAATGTTTTGATTTCAGTCAAATTTTGACCTGAGGAATTTTAGCTTGAAATCAAAATCGCCCTTCCTCTCTCTCTCTCTCTGTCTCATAGAAATAGGCTGTACATCGTATTCTACCGATTGTAGAGCCCCAAAACCTACCATAGATTTTCTGGCTATCGGATGTTCAGGAGAGCGTTAAGAACGTTTCAGGTATATGAAAAAGCCTTAGAATTATATCCCGTTGAAGAACTCAGCAGTAGTAGGAATTTTGGTGATATGGAAGTTGGAGTAATAGTCTTTTTGTGTGAATTATATGTATTTTTTTTTTTTTTATGGCAAGTAAGTTCCGTTAACGAACTCCTGAAGTTGTTTGAGCGTTTAAGGTAAAAGTAAAATGTTATAAGAATGATAATCATGTTGTGTTGTTTTTGGACGGTTTAAGTTACCGTTACTGGAATGTTTCTTTTGCTGTGGTATTTATAGGGTTTGATTGTGGGTAGAGTTATGGATTTTTTTTAAATACTAACGCACTTTAGTTTTTACAGTTTTTACAGTGTGACTTTAACAAATATGTACAGCTGGAATATATTAGATTCAGCTCCTCAAAGCGCGGAATGAAAGAAAGGTCTTACAGCCCTGTGTTCTTTATGAGTGAATTTTCAAAAATCCAAGTCAAAGAGAATTTAATAAAATGAGTCTCGATTTATGAATGCTGTAGCGTTTCGACCTTTTCCTTTCCTGTGTATTTCAAGGGGTAAGGTTGTTCGCCGCTTTCACTTGAAAGAAATGCATTACGGATAAGTAATAATGCCAACATTAATAATGGGTAAGAGTAGCCTACTACTTCAGAGAGAGAGAGAGAGAGAGAGAGAGAGAGAGAGAGAGAGAGAGAGAGAGAGAGAGAGAGAGAGAGAGATTCATGTGATGCACTGCATGGCTAAATTTGGTCCGGCAGGCTTATGATTTCATTAACCAAAATGGGTCGGTTTTTGTTAGTCCCGTATTCATTTGTAAATTGGGTATGGTAATTATCTGTGGGCGTTTTTAGAAATTTGTATTTCTAAGCTGTTGGCATCCTGAAAAACCACTGAATCCAGCAGTTCTGTTATTGAAACATTTTTATTTTGCTCAACTTTAGACCTTGTCTCGCCTCGTAGTCAATTGCTTGTCATGTTGTACATCTGTAAGACCTTGCCAGCTGATGTTCAAATATTGTGTCAAGGTTATCTGAATGGTCAGGTGTGAGTTCTTTCCATGTTCTTGTTCATCCGATACTGTTCTTGTTCATCCCATACTGTTCTTGTTCATTCCATGCTGTTCTTGTTCATCCCATACTGTTCTTGTTCATTTCATGCTGTTCTTGTTCATTCCATGCTGTTCTTGTTCGTCCCATACTGTTCTTGTTCATTCCATGCTGTTCTTGTTCGTCCCATACTGTTCTTGTTCATCCCATACTGTTCTTGTTCATTCCATGCTGTTCTTGTTCGTCCCATACTGTTCTTGTTCATTCCATGCTGTTCTTGTTCATTCCATGCTGTTCTTGTTCGTCCCATACTGTTCTTGTTCATTCCATGCTGTTCTTGTTCATTCCATGCTGTTCTTGTTCGTCCCATACTGTTCTTGTTCATTCCATGCTGTTCTTGTTCGTCCCATACTGTTCTTGTTCATCCCATACTGTTCTTGTTCATTCCATGCTGTTCTTGTTCATTCCATGCTGTTCTTGTTCGTCCCATACTGTTCTTGTTCATTCCATGCTGTTCTTGTTCATTCCATGCTGTTCTTGTTCGTCCCATACTCTTCTTGTTCATCCCATACTGTTCTTGTTCATTCCATGCTGTTCTTGTTCATTTCATGCTGTTCTTGTTCATCCCATACTGTTCTTGTTCATCCCATACTGTTCTTGTTCATTCCATGCTGTTCTTGTTCATTCCTTGCTGTTCTTGTTCGTCCCATACTGTTCTTGTTCATCCCATACTGTTCTTGTTTATTCCATGCTGTTCTTGTTCGTCCCATATTGTTCTTGCTTATTCCAAGCTGTTCTTGTAACGTCCTAACTAGTGGTAACATTTCACAGATCAACGTTGATATAACTCGACTCTTTCAAAAAGATGTATTAAGGTAAAAACGCCATTAATATTTACGCGTATGGTTGGAGTAGGTTCCAAGCAATGAATATCTGACCCCAGACTCGTATGAATGCCATTTAATTACCCATCAAGTGTTATCAAAACGCTAAATATAATTTTCACATGTTTGCTGATGAGATTTCATTGTGCCTGCTGTAAATAAACTCTGTCGAATTGGTTTTTCAGGGATGCAAGTGGTGTGGGTAAATTTTGAATAATTGCAGATTTAATACACATAGAGGATTGCTGAAATTAAAATATTTTCAGAATATTTCTTAATCTGCCTATCAGGGGGGTGCTTGCATTGATATTAGTTATTTGGTTTCCACGTGGTTGAAGATCGTTAGGGCAAAAGTTATTGAACTTTTTTTCGTATGTATTGTGGACGACAAGAAACTTATTTAAGAAATGGTGTTTGTAATGAATCAGTGATTCTTCATCCTTACATAATTTGCCGGCATCGATACTGCTTGGGTAGCACATTCACTGCATTTATATGAGACGTATTGTTTCTAAAACTTTCTTTTTGTGTAGACGCCATTGTTATCAGTCATAGGTAAGCATCATAAATTTGAGCATTGGTTAGATGTAGCTAAGACCAGGTTAGGACAATTAAGTTGTACTCTGCTTGTTCCCAATACGCTACCACAATATATGTTGGGATGTACGTAGGCTACAAAACACCTTGAGAGAAAGATACATCCTTACACGCATACACGCGCGCGCGCGCGCACGGCAGTTTGTAATGTGTAGCATACTACTGGGGAGTGTACCATTGATCACATCCCATCAGAATATAATGCGTCTAGGAAAAAGTTTAGAATGTCAATGAGTCAAACTTTCTCTCTCTCACTCTCTCTCTCTCTCTCTCTCTCTCTCTCTCTCTCTCTTTTGCGTGCGTGTGTGTTGGGGACAGTTCTCTCTCTCTCTTTCTCTCTCTCTTGTCTTTCGTGCGTGTGTGTTGGGGACAGTTCTCTCTCTCTCTCTCTCTCTCTCTCTCTCTCTCTCTCTCTCTCTCTCTCTGTCTGTGTGTGTGTGTGTGTGTTGGGGAGTGGGAAGGGAGTAAGGGTGTGTATTGTTGTTTTAACACCCTTAACTTTGCCCATTAACTTGATGCTTTAGTGGATGAAGTGTCCCAACAAGTTTACCTTTGTTTTCTAAGGCAGGTAAAAAACAAGTGTCAGTATTGTAGTCTACAAGTCCGGGAGGGTTGTAGTGAGCGAGTTCGGGAATTTAACGTCTTTTGTGCGCCGACTTTTAATGTCTACTTTGAAATTGCTGGTATTTTCACGTCCCTTGGTTCTTCCCCGTTTTGGGCAGGGCGTTACTTTTACAGGGCATTTTTATTTGGCACCACCCTTAGGCCTATGGTCTATGGCATACGCCCGCACATCCCCTCTCGGCTGACAACAAGGCCCTTGACATAGTTGTATTTAATTGTTTAATTATGGTTTCGTACTTGTCCCACGCTCTCAGCAGCCAGCTGATTCTCTCTCTCTCTCTCTCTCTCTCTCTCTCTCTCTCTCTCTCTCTCTCTCTCTCTCTCTCTCTCTCAATTAAATTTCTTTTAGAGATGAATATTTTCATTTTTATGTACAACATATAGGCCTACACTACTCACATTCATTATATATATATATATATATATATATATATATATATAATATATATATATATATATATATATATATAATATATATATATATATATATATAATGTTATAATGTGTGTGTGTATATATATGTATGTATGTATGTAAAGTTGTAAGATCACTGATGGATAATTGAAAATGTGTAATGTTTTTGCGTTCATACGAAATCGTAAATAATTTCCTTTGATGTAAATCGAACTTGCCTACAGTAGCTTCAGGCTAAACAACAGTGATCTTTTTCATTTCCAAATCATTGTCATCTAACCAGACGAAGTCTCCATCCTGTAAGATGTTTACGACGTCCTATATTTATTTCGTTAGATATCACATCTTGGGACTTACGAGGCTACCTATTGATTTTCATACAAAATAATCGTAAGCAGAGTTACACAGGTAAACCTATTGGTTGGTAATTAATTTGTGTAGAATATTCATTCCAGCCAGAATATTGAATACGCTTGCTCCGTTCGTACTGTCGTGGAGGGCAGTAATGTACGTTGAGGGCATTAGGGATGCCATCATCCTACTCGGGATGAATTACAATGCTGCCTCAGTATGATGTTTAGCGTTTGTTCATCCTCTCACGGAACTATCGTGTGATGAGCATTTGCGATGCGCTAATTGTCTTTGCTTTTGCTAAATACATACTGGCGTATATGAGAGAGAGAGAGAGAGAGAGGATATATATGTCAATGTTAAAAATTTTTGTGAATTTAATTTTGTGGGAATTGATATGTTTGGATGCCTTTGTACAGATGTAAATGAATTTGAAAAAATTTGAGAAACCTGAAAAATATAAGTAAAAGGTACCACACGGTATAATACCAAATATATGAACTTTCCGACACTTCCAAGTTTCGTGAATTAAACAGCTTTCACATTAGCTATTCTCAGTTCGAGTTTGAGCGTCGTCGATTAATCCATATGCATGTGTTCGCCAATGCGAAATTGTTATAGTATATTTAAATCGTGGGGATTTAGTAAATAATAACGAAGCTTTCGGCAGCATCGTTTTTTCCGGCGAATCTTTCCGTGCGTTCAACTTTTCATGTTTCAATCATTTCCCGATGCTTATTGGGCCGGCGGCGTTCTGTTGTAGAATCGAACTCGATTTCGCCATGCCGAATTCCTGCCGGTTACCTATTAAGGAGATTACATTAATCCTCTTTGCGTGATTTATGAAGATTTTGGGTGGAGGATAATTGTTTTTACATCGCGGCCTGTAAGGGATTTGTCTGAATTACCAGCTGCTTGATATATGTAACCAATATTCAAATGGAAATGCCATTTTTGCTGTTATTTTTAATGCCATTTTTGCTGTTTTTTTCCGTTAGCTCGTGTGCAGTTATACAACTTTCAAATTAAAATGTAATTTTTCCCATTCATTCTTGTGTATTTCTGGTTGCAGGGTTGGTAACTTAATTTTTATGCTTTGATAAGTCATCGGGGGTCATATTGTTTATTTTAAGCAGGTTAACTTTTAGGTTGAATAAACGAACCACGGTCACCATTTTCTCTAATCCACTGGTCACTTGTTTAAGGTCGATGAAAGACTTAAGATCTAGTTTCTTCCAATCCATTATTCAATTTGTAGGCTTTATAATGACCTGGATTCCTGTCGTCTTAACATACCAGTCCAGTGTTAAAGCACGAGTTTAGATTGTCTTTCTCTCGTCTATTGCTGTTTTTAGTTTACTTTGTCCTGAGTTTACAATGTAATTTTTTCCCAGCCCCCCCCCCGCCCTTTTTTTTTTATTTAGGTCTGATAAATAACTAGTTCCCCGTTTGCATCCAATGTTTAGATGTGATGAATGATTTTCTTCTCCAATCCATTGTTTAATTTTTGGACTTTAAAAATGACTTTCTCATTCTTCTTTTTTTCCTGTAATCCTTTGTTTAATTTTTAACTTTGGTAAACGCTGCGAGTTCACACTGACTGTATTCTCCAATCCATTGTTCAATATTTGAATTTGAAAAATGACTCTCCCTTTGTCTGTTATCCCTATAATCCTTTGTGTGATTTGTAAGTTCGGTAAGTTCACACTGGCTGTATTCTCCAGTCCATTGTTTAATTTTTAAGTATGACAAATGACCTGAGTTCACATGATCTTTTGTGTCCCAGTCCGTTGTTATCTGAAGTTATGTTTGCCGTCGGTTTCGACTTGGCCGCTGCTATTGTTTTTTGTTTACCTCGTTTCCCTGGAAGTTACCACCTCCTCTTTTAGGCCCGTCATATCTCAGAACGAAAACTTTCTTTTGTAGCCAACTTTCGGAAGAAAATAGTCTTACGCGACCTTTGTCACAGCGGTACGTTACTTGCTATTTATGTGAGGTTCCTTTGACTGTATATTGTCCACAAAAGGAAAGTTCTGTTTTACTCGTGCCTCTGTTGTACGTTATGTTTGTGTGTGCTTTTGGGGGGGGCGGCGGGCGGGTTTACTGCCTTTAGCCTGAGGTGCTTAACTTTAGAAGCTAATGTTACCTACTAGTAGAATATGTTTTTGACATTTTTAAAAAGATATTGTTTCGGGTGTGGAGAGCCAAATGTCGAAATCTGATACACTTTTTGCTTGAAATGTTATCATTATGGAAACTAGCAACATTTTAGTTTTACTGATTAATTTTTACAGGACTAGGTCCTCTGTGCATTTTCGTCGCAAAATTAAACATTTGATTTTTAGTTTCATGGGAATAAAATTCGTAAAAACTGTTCGTAGTTATAGAATGGTCAGTACACGATGAAAAGCTCAAGCAAATTGTATCAGGATTTGTCAGTTGCTGTTCAGTTGAGAAGTCTTTATTGAAGATAGGTGCCCATAGATATAAATCAGTTAGGGAGTGGCACCAGAGAAAAAGATATCAGAAATCACTGCAGCATTCATGCTTTCACAGTTGTATTGTTGACGAATTTCTGTAAAGAAAACTCCGCAGAATTGGCTGCGACATACACTAACACAAAAAACTCATCAACATTGTGTCGAACCCACTATACACACTGCTGAATTCACTTATATCTTGCATGCACATGTATTGATTGATATCTTGATTTATGGGAGCAGTATATGTCACTCACCCGTCGATTCTTGCCCATTTCCGTCATTCTCAGCTTGATTGGGATTTTCTCTACCAAAAAATAGTTTTTCTGTTGAGTTCGAACGTTCTTCCTAGTTTTATTTTTCTTCAACTTACGGCTGTAGTTATAAAAGGTAATATTTAGTCTGCTGACCTTATTCGTGAAAATTCCAATTCATGAGGTTTATGCATCCATCCAGGATGGCCCACACGGTCATATTAGTCACACTTGTTCGGAAGCTTTCGTCTGTTTTGTTCGATCATGAGAACTGACGGACTTATACGTAGTGCGGAAGGTAATGTCCTTCAGCACTGCATATTCTCCTTTTTATTTTCATTTTTTTTTCTACTTAAAATTAATTATGACCAGAAGTTGTTAATGACTGTTGGCGGCCGTTTAATCATAGCTCGTCGGTTTCATGAAAGCTACCTATTGATCTTATGCGTCACGAGGCCACGTGTTTTTTTTTTTAAATAAGGTTTAGTGCTTTCTTGTCGGTGTCGCATTCTATCGTAATACATCTTTCATTTAACGATCGTGATCGATGACCTTTGGTGTTGTGACACCGGTTAGTCTTCTTAGTAGATTAAATTATAAATCATTTGGCCATTGAGGACCACAAATTCGTCCATTTGCCCTGATGACGTCCATCCGTCAAGTCGACATTCTTGAACGTGTTTTTTGAGCAGCCGTTGAAATTCCCCCCGAAGCTTTCGCAGAAGCGAATGCCAGCAGAATAGAGCACGGTGCGATAAAGTCCTCCTGCCTTATCGCTTTTTATTAGTTGCAGTAAATCACAGGGAGAGGCTCAGTCTAACCCTAATGGGTTTGTTCTGGTAATGGGAATTTTATGGGCCTTTATACTTTCATTACCGCACAAGGGATGAAGAAGCCACTTGCTAAATTCTGTTGCTGCGGTGCAGAATTCCATGTTTTTTTTCTCTCTCTCTCAGCTCTAACCAAAGCCAGCAACGTCTTGCTGCGTTTGGTGAAGCAAAGGAAGAGGAAGAAGCTTTCCGGAAGAGAGCTTGGGTTCCTGGAAGCTCTACAAAAAAAAAAAAAAGATTGCTTTGGGGACCAAGTCAAGGTTGGATTTGTTTTGGGTGGAAACAACGCGGAAAAGGGGAAGGGCTGAAACGAGTATGCTATCAAAATTTTATGGCCGTGGTAGGCTATAATTTTCTTTGATGAAAGGAGGGAGGGGATGACGGACTCTCACTCTTTCTCTCCCTCTGCCTCTGCCTCTCCCTTCTTTTCCCTTTCCCTTTCTCCCTCTTTGTCTCCTCCTCCTCCTCACTTCCCTCAGTATAGGAGTTACATTGCGGTATCATTGCTCGCTCTCTCTCTCTCTCTCTCTCTCTCTCTCTCTCTCTCTCTCTCTCTCTCTCTCTCTCTGTCAGGCCTTAGATTTGCGGGCAAATAATCTTGTCCCTATATTGCCCATTTTATTTGCAGTGTTTGCACGATTTGTTTTCATTCTGCGTCTGTCGGTTATTGAGATTTGGGAACGGAATTCTCTCTCTCTCTCTCTCTCTCTCTCTCTCTCTCTCTCTCTCTCTCTCTCTCTCTCTCTTCTCTCCTTTCAGTTACACTGAAGATTTTGTTTCTTGATTTTTTATGGTAGGTTAATATTTTAGCTTTGGATATATTTATTTGAAGTTATAAATAAGTTTCGTAATAATAATAATAATAATAATAATAATAATAATAATAATAATAATAATAGCAGCAGCCTCGTCTCACCACCGAGGATTGGAAATCGATCCCAGGAGGTGAAACGACTCTGCCCATTTCCTGAAAAAATCATCGTGCATCCACTGACCTAAGCATTTAGTTAGCCAGTTGTTGGTGGGTTGCAGCCTGGATGAAGAGTATGAAGCCAACAACTTCATCCCTAACAGACTTGCAGAGAACTGGAAGGTTAGCACTCTAGGGAGCCACCCTTGCTAAAGGATGAAAGGACGTATAATAAAAAAAATACTTTATACTGGCATTATAATATTCATGGAAAATAAATGTTTCAAAAGGTATGTGCTCTTGTAGGTCCATAGATATGTGAATTCTTTTATCCAGTATTCAGAATTAAGTTCCATTTTCCAGTAAGTATCGAAATTCACTTTCAATAGATCCCGTAGGGGGGTTAGTGCTGTCAGTGCACCTCATGCTGTGCACTGTAGGCGTTACTTAAGATTCTTTGCAGACGTCCCTTCGGCCCCTACCAGCAACCCCTTTCATTCATTTTACTATAACTCCGTTCATATTCTTTCTTATATCATTCTTCCCACCCTCGGCTATCAGTTGTTTCATAGTGCATCAGCAAGGTTTTCCTCCTGTTACACATTTCAAACCTTTCTACTCTCAATTTCCTTTTCAGCTTAGATTGACCTCATAGGTCAAGCGCTTGGCCTATAGCCTAAATTATATCTTCCTATCCATTCCGCTTTCAGTGGATTTTATGCGAAACGATTTGGCTAACCTCCATAACAGGGTGTATAATAGCTTTAGGTGTACCTGCAGCACCGCACTCTCCCGAAATCTAGAGACCTGGGTTCCTTCCTTTTACGGAAGCAGAGAGTAGCAGCCACCACGGCCAAGCAGGTGTGCGATATTCTCACGGGAGTTACCTGGATGTCATACCTGCCGAATCCTCCCGACTCACCTGTCTTACCGCAGTCCGACACTCATTTACATATTGCAGGACGCCTGGGTCTCGCCTCTCCCTCCTTCGTTTCTTCCTTAGGGTCTTGTTTTTCTCTTTTTGCATTTCTTCCTTTCTGTACTAGCCTGGCAGTCTTTTAGAGGTGATTACGCTTACAACTATGATTGCACATTCATTAGGATTTGTTAGATGTTTTTGTTTCTTTGTTATTGATTCCATGGAAACTGAAGCGGAAGATGATTTTCTGAACGTACTGCTATCACCACCATGGCTCCTTGGAGCATCACTACCTATTGTGTTCTTGTGAAGTAGTAGTAGGAATATTAGTATTAGTAGTAGTAGTAGTAAGTACCTATTGTGTTCTTGTGAAGTAGTAGTAGGAATATTAGTATTAGTAGTAGTAGTAGTAAGTTGAACTATACAGTTTTATATGATTTTAGTGTCTCTAAAAGCATTAGCAATAAGAGTAAAAATTATGATAAAAATCGCACTGCAGGTATTTGCCAAAGCTGCTTCGTAAGTTTGGTTTTCGGTTCTGGTTTTGAAGAAATGAATGGCATTCTACCAAGATAACTTTATTCTTTATTGGCTTTTAAAATGAAAGGAAGGCGAATACCTTTATTTTTCGTTGATGAAGGAGATTTATTGATGTTTTAAACAGAGTAAAGTAGTTTTGCCATCAATAATGAACACTGGTATCGCATATATATAGTCCATGGAATGCTTTAGAAGGCTACGCATCATCTGCCTCTCGAATAGTGTGTTGCATTTTTGCTCCTTTACATACATAATTAAATGGCGGTGTTTTATTTCTTTATTTGCCAACGCAGTAAAACCTCATTCTTGGAGGAGGTTTCATTGCGGGGCAATTTGCATTGTGATGAGGGCATCGGTGACCTTGGCAGTTGGAACGCAAGGTCAAAAAAATCACTGTTGGAAAGAATCAAAGTTGCTTTTCTCTCTCTCTCTCTCTCTCTCTCTCTCTCTCTCTCTCTCTCTCTCTCTCTCTCTCCCAAAAGAATGGTTGGCGCAAAATTGGATTGAGTGAACGTAAGTGTAAAATCGAATAAGCAGAATGAATGGATCACAGGAATAAAGGGGGTCAGATTGCAATTTGCGCAATGAATAAACGGATGAATTCAGAATGAAATTAGAGAAAAAATTGTATTTGAATGTCAAGCAGTAACATAAAGTACCTCTCTAAAATTCCGCCTTTAGAGTGACATGTTTTTCTTGGATTATTTTGCTGTAATTGCTGTAGGGAGTATTTTATACCATTGAATTGTGTGAAGTCATTAAACAGTGAACTCGGGTATTAAAGATAGATTATTGATGGAGTCAGGAACATGAGTCAGTGTTTCAGGAGCAATATGGAATCAGGAATACGAGCCAGTGTCTCAGGAATCAATCTTACCGATTCCTTAATCTCCCAGGAAAACGAAGTTATGAATGTAATAAGAGTTAATGTAATAAGGAAATTGGATGACACAATGATAGCACACTCAGAGAGAGAGAGAGAGAGAGGACTCTATGATAGAGAGAGAGAGAGAGAGAGAGAGAGAGAGAGAGAGAGAGAGGACTCTGTGATAGAAATCTTGAAAGAGAGAGAGAGAGAGAGAGAGAGAGAGAGAGAGAGAGAGAGAGAGAGAGTCTGTGATAGAAATCTGTGATAGAAAACTGGAGAGAGAGAGAGAGGAATCTGTGATAGAAAACTGGAGAGAGAGAGAGAGAGAGAAATTTCAAGCCAAGGAAACTGTAAGAGTATGCCTTTAAGGGTGTTTTGGAAGTACGCTTTTCCAAACTGATAACAAGAAGGCGGAAGCCTCGAGTCAACTTCAAACGAGAAAACGGACGCGCATAGAGGTAATCCAGCGCCGCCTCCGCCTTTGTTGAGCAGACTTACCCCCCCCAACTTGTTTTCACAGTTGGGCTCAAGAGTCTTCTATCTTTCATAGAACACCGCTCTGCCCCATTAGCGTCATACCGTAGGTCTGCAGGAATTTGGTCTTGTATGTATGGACTCCTATGTACAGCTTGTTAACGTAATCTTTTCATCTTGTCTTTTCTCGCAGTTTATTTTGAGGGGCGTCGTTGGGGGGGCGAATTTTTGTGTATTCCTCTCTCTCTCTCTCTCTCTCTCTCTCTCTCTCTCTCTCTCTCTCTCTCTATATATATATATATATATATATATATATATATATATATATATATATATATATATATATATATATATATATATATATATATATATATATATATATATATATATATATATATATATATATATATATATATTAGATGGTCTTAGGTTCAATAATTATGTCTCTCTCTCTCTCTCTCTCTCTCTCTCTCTCTCTCTCTCTCTCTCTCTCTCTCTCTCTCTCAGGTGGTTTCAGGTGGTTTAAGGTTCAGTAATTATAATTTTTTTCACCGTAAAAATAACTCATCCATTGATTTCTTTCTCTCATATTATATATATACACATACACATATATTATATATATATATTATATATATATATATATATATATATATATATATATATATATATATATATATATATATATATATATATATATGTGTGTGTGTGTGTGTGTGTGTGTGTGTTTGTTCCAGCATAACTCTGAAATGCATTGAGCAATTTCAACTAAACTTCTTATACACATGACTTCCTGTCTTGAAAAGAATACTGTGGGGGTAAGACATCACTAGTACCCAAGGGTACCAAAGTGGGTGGGAGTGGAATGGCTTCCCTGAAACGGGGATGGTTCTGCCCGTAGACTTAGTAACTGAATGAAGTCCACGAATTTATCATACCTCATTTTGGTATATGCATGACTTAATATCTAAAAGAATAAAGTGTAGATAAGACATCACTGTAACCAAAGGGGGTGGCGGTGGGAAGCGGGTGACAAGTCAAAATAACTGAAAACGCAGATGTTAGTGTCTGATCCATAGTTTTTGAGGTTGCTGAGACGAATAGTAACACTCCCGATGCCCTTCAAGTCCAAGTTCAGCTCCGATAGGAATGAGGGGTGAGAAGGGGTGAAATCTACAATGTCAAAAATGCTGGGCAATGTAATTGAAGCAACTATCTTAACAACTATCTTAACAGGAAAGAGAGAGAGAGAGAGAGAGAGAGAGAGAGAGAGAGGGGGTGTTAGGGAGAGGAAGAGGGAGAGTTGGGTAGAGAGAGAGAGAGAGAGAGAGAGTATTGGTTGTCATTCAGTGTCCTTGGGTAGTGCCGGTTGGTCAGCTAATATATATATATATATATATATATATATATATATATATATAACTATATCTTTCTATCTAATATATATATATATATATATATATATATATATATATATATATATATATATATATATATATATATATATATATATATATATATATATATATATATATATATATATATATATCACAGAAGTCAGGGGCAGGAGGACCCTTCCATCTGGTCACTGTTGTCCAGCATATACCAGGTATTGTTTGTTGCTGGTCCATTTCCGGGGCGGTCACATTGCTCTCGCTGTTGACATGAGGATGGACGTGACCGGTGGCGGTATTGGGCCAACTTTTGACGTGAACATGTGCGATACGTCAAACTTTTTCTCTCTTCTTTTTGGGGGTCCGGAATTCCCTTCTTTAATATATATTCTTCCTAGTCCTTAATCGGTTGTTTTTGGAGTTTTTGTTTTTTATTTTTTTATTTTTTCATATGCATTTTATTATTTTGTTTTTTCTTTTTCGCCAGTTTTATTTTCTTTAATTCATATTTATGATCATCTTTTAATTATTTGATCGATGTTTAGGTATTTTTCGTCTGCCTTTCGTCAATTTACTATTCTTTATTGTATTTTAACTGGTTTTTTGTTATTTGCATTTCTGTTTTTCATTCTCGTTGCCTTGAAGAGAATTTGCTCTGCAGATAAACAGTTTCCTTTTAGATTAGTTTCGTGGTTGCCTCGTTTAGTTTTATTTCATCGTTCGCCTCCTATGCAGATGTTCACCTTTATGTAATTTTTTTCATTCTTTTTTTATTTTGTTTTCCCCCCAGAAAACGTTTTACGATGTGATGGACGTTTCCTTTTTTGTATATATTTTTAATGTTTTCCGTTTTTCCTTTCGCATAATTTCTATTTGTTTCTTATCAGTTTTATGGATTCGATGTTTCCGTCACCGGTAATTCTCTTGGTCTTTTGTTTTCATAATGCTGAAACACTTCCCTTTTTCTTAATTTATCACTTTTGCTGCATTGTTTATTGTTCTTTCTCCCATTTCCTTTGGGTAGTATTTGTTATTTCCTTCTCATCCCACGTTACATTTATATTATTTCTTTGTTTTATTTAGTATTTTGCAACGCTGTGCCTCGTTGTTAAGACAAAGGACCTTTCAACTTACAGACATTTTTGCAGTATTTACTCACATTGTAACAGTAGTCTTGAAATTATTCCTTCCACCGCATGGTTGACTTTTCATCTAATTTGACGTTTATTTTTAAAACTAAAATGTGATTTTGTACTCATTTAGAGCTCAGAAATGAAAAAATACGAAATTACAAATAGTTGTATGAGATTATAAAAAGAAGTGTAGGTTACTAATTGTTTATATGTATACATACACATAAACTCATGTACACAAGAAACCTCAGTGAAACCTCGTGAAACTTGGAGCGATGATCAGCTCTTTGGACACTTAAAGAAAGAAGTGTTATGTAAGAAATTGAAAACATGAACAGGAAGAAAATGACAAATCTTGGCAGTAGAGCGAAGGAAATAATCACAGCGCCGTGTCATCTGACCTGTGACAAAAAAAGCCCCATTACATTCATCTTGAAGGTCAGTCTTCATATAAAAGGCATCCACTACCTCTTCTTTTCCAGTAGATATCATGAAATAAATGATCTTTATCTTCTTGTGGGCATCTCAGTGTATTGAGGGTGGCAATGTATGACATTGCTCTATTCTTTTGTTCAGTCAGTAATAAAATACATTTCTTATGGCAGTATTATTTAGATGCTGATGACAGAAACATTGCATTGTTTTAAAATACGGTTTTCATTATTAATTAAAGCCTTCAGTTTGTGTCAGGACGATTGACTTTTGCTCGTTATGCTATTGCGTCATTCATTAATGCGTTCTTTTATAATCTTTGTCCAGCACAATTTTTTTTTCACTATCACAGCTGCTGACATGCTGATACTCATCACTATGATTTTTAATGATGTCTCACATATAGTGAAGAATACAGAGATAATTCTTTAAATGAAGGTGTCCTGTGTAGTGTGGTCTCACACACACACACACACACACAGAGAGAGAGAGAGAGAGAGAGAGAGAGAGAGAGAGAGACTCGAGTCTCCATTTGCAGTGCCTAAGGCCGTACCACCGACCACACACTCCACAAGAAAAGAACTTGTCTACTGAACATACACACACACGCACACGCACGTTCCTCTAAAAAGCCCCCCCTTTCCTCTCCACCACCTCCTGCCCCTTCCTCCCTTTTCGTTTTGTTCGCCCTCCACTTCCTCTTTCTTTATGCTGCTTTTTCGATTCGGGAATAGATGAAAAGGTAAAGTGGAAGAAATCCTTACATTTTTTCTTTCATTCGTCGCTTTTTTTTTCCTTTTAAGTTTAGGGTTCTGTTTAACACACACATATATATATATATATATATATATATATATATATATATATATATATATATATATATATATATATATATATATATATATGTGTGTGTGTGTGTGTGTGTACATGTTCATGTTTGTATTTGTGGATAAGACGAAATTACAGCTGCGGTTGTTTTAATTAATGTTCAGTATGCAGTACATAGGTATATCCTGGTGTGGGTGTGTGCTCGCACGCATCTCATTCACTCATTAAGCAACTGCGAAGAAATGGTATAAAGTTCGTATTCACATACTAAGCGTTTGGCTTTGGCTATAACATCGATGTTTATACTCGTCATAGATCGTAGGTAAATTTATCTAGTACGAAGCCAACTGTCACTGAAGCCTCCAATAATCAGTATCGCTCAAACGTCTATAATCGTAGTTGGTTCAAAGTTTTTCAAAGTTGATTTATATTCACATTTTTATAGAGTTTTTCTGCTTCATTCCCAAATTAGGATTAAGGGATGGTGAGAGTATGACGAAGATGCAACCTTAGAGTTTCAGAATAAAGCTTTAATTTTTCAGTCTGTAATTACATTTTTGAGGATTTTCTACCGTCGCATTCTTTTCTTAGCGTTGATGTTTATCTGTGGTTTTATGTTACCTCCTTGTTTCCCGTCAGTGCACCGCATGTGATGCACTGTAGGCATTACTTAAGGGGGTCTTTGCAGCGTCCCTTCGGCCCCTAGCTGCCACTCCTTTCAGTCCTTTTGCTGTACCCCCATTCAAATTCTCTTCCTTCCATCTGACTCTTCACCCCTCAAATAATTGTTTCATAGTGCAACTGCGAGGCTTTCCTCCTGTTACACCGTTCAAACCGTCTTACTGTCAGTTTCCCTTTCGGCGCTGAATAACCGCATAGGTCCCAGCGCTTGGCCGTACGCCTAAATTCCATTCTATTCTAGAATTGGTGCCTGTTAGTTGGTAACGTTCTGCTTTGCCAATTAAGGCTTACTACTAATACTAGTATTACTAGTATTACTATTATTCCTAATAATAATAATAATAGTAGTAATAATAATAATAATAATCAGTAATTTTCAAACAGCGTTTATGCATTTTCTAATTTTAAAGCTAGTGTGTAAACATTGCTGAATCTGGCTATGCAGCAAACAAATTGGATGTTTTTAATGCGCTTGCACGGCGAAGGTGCCATTCATATATCATATTAATTCGTCGGTTTTCGAGTTAAAACCACAAGAGTAGCGCACAGTAAGGTTTTTGAGGATTCTGATAAAGATTTCGGGTACTCTTTATTCTTTCGTTCATATAAGGTTTTTATAGGGGATTCACCTCTCTCTCTCTCTCTCTCTCTCTCTCTCTCCTCTCTGACTGTTAACTAGGGAAAAGAAAGCAATTTTTTGTTATTGGAATTTACAGGGTCGACAGTATCTTAAAGTTTCGACTTGATTGATAATTCTAAGGAAAGGCAAATGAGTATTAAGGAATGCAGGTGAAAGAATTTTGAGATGAACCGTTTGCCACAGGAGAACTTTCTTCATTCGGTCATGACATGATCCTAACTCAAGGTCGAAATTTGTTCCTTTAGATTGTGCATGCCATACGTAGGCTTTAAGGATTTACAATGCTTAATTACAAGGATTTTGAAGGACCTTGAATATTTAAGAAGGAAATCTTATGTGAAGGTGTAGCCTGTTTGTGTTTCCTTCTGGTGGAGATTTGCATCATTGCTATCACAGTTTTGAATACGAGAAAACTTCCCTTCTCTCTCTCTCTCTCTCTCTCTCTCTCCAGTTCCTCGCTAGGCCCGAGTTCGAGTCTCCGGCCGGCTAATGAAGAATTAGAGGAATTTATTTCAGGTGTCAGAAATTCATTTCTCGCTATAATGTGGGTCGGACTCCACAATAAGCTGTAGGTCCCGTTGCTAGGTAACCAGTTGGTGCTTAGCCACGTAAAATGAGTCTAATCGTTCGGGCCAGCCCTAGGAGAGCTGTTAATCAGCTCAGTGGTCTGGTTAAACTAAGGTATACGTAACTTTTTTAACTCTCTCTCTCTCTCTCTCTCTCTCTCTCTCTCTCTCTCTCTCTCTCTCTCTCTCTCTCTCCTGGATCCCTTTATTTCACGTTGTCGGTTAATAATAATAAAAAAAAATCCCAAACTTGGAGGAAACACTTCTCGCAAAGTTGAGAAGTGTGCGCTTGACTCCTGACAGAAGCGAGTTGCGAGTTGAGCGAGTGTGCGGTTGGCAAAGACATCTGAGGCCCGACTCTTTCGCGCATTTTCCGACACGGCCCCATTGTCTCTGGCGAAACTGTCCAAGTCGGTAATTACGGGGAGCGGGAGTTATGAGCCGACCCCGTTTTAATCACCTCCTCGGCCATACCCTCATCACAGCACGCCCTACCGTCTGCGTTAGTGGCTGCAGGAGGCGGGGGAGGGGGAGGGGTGGCCCCCACCAGGAAAAGATGATGATGATGATGAGGAGGAGAAGGAGGAGGAGGAGGGGGGGAGAGGGAGGAGGAGGTGGTGATTTTAAAGGTGTTGCCTTAATTCTCTCTCTCTCTCTCTCTCTCTCTCTCTCTCTCTCTCTCTCTCTCTCTCTCGTAGTGCTTCATCTCTCATTCGAAAGGTCCCCTGTTCGATCCCGACATGAGGTGGAAATTTATATATTTCACACGTTACCATGCGTTAATTTGCACGATAGTTTTTGGGTCAGTTACGGAAAATATCCTTTGCTGAATTTATCAAACTCTCTCTCTCTCTCTCTCTCTCTCTCTCTCTCTCTCTCTCTCTCTCTCTCTCTCTCTCTCTCTCATAGAGCAGCTCATCTCTCACCCTAGAGGACCTCGGTTCGATCCCGGCGTGAGACAGAAATTTCTATATTTTACACGGTTGACTTCCACAATAGTTTTTGGGCCAATCACGGGAAACATCCTTTTCTACATTTATTAAACATATGTGTTTGAAAGGTATGTAGTGTGTTTTGCGAGATGCTTGATACGGAAGCATTTTTAATACGGTAGCAAATTTAAATATAATTTTGATACTGGATAAAGAACATATCCTGGGGGTTTAAAATTTCTCCCCTCCTCTTGTTCCCAACACTGTCCTTATCTAGTTTCGGCTTCCGTTTATTGTTTCCGTAATCTGCGAATGACCTTCAAGTGGCGTTGGTACAGTCAGCTCTTGAAACTGTATCACAAAGAACTGGGAGATAATTAATGATAAAGTATGGGGATGGTATACCTTGATGCGCATATCAAAATGAGATAAGAAAAAGCAAAGGTATTAGAAGAACGGAGTTTTCTAGGAATACACTTCATCGGTTCATTTATTGATTAATTGACCTTTTGCGACGCTTCGCTGTTTTGCTTTTTGATTTCCTTACTTGTTCTGTGGCATCGAAATTTCATGACTGTCCTTTCAAAGAGCAAAATCAAAAGATACAGGGAACGTTATGTCCTTTTCTAGTCCAGGCCAGAAGGGAAGAAGTGCGGAAAAGAAGGCTTTGATAGGCCTCTCTGCATCTTCAATAAAGGTTATAAGACTCGGGGAAAAAATAAGCGAGAAGAAAAATCCAAAGCTTGTCTGAAGAAACCTGTGAAGCTAAATTGAGCAATGAGCTAAATATATATAGTATTTCCTGTTGTCTTTTTATTCATGGCGTCTTATGCAGTGATGGACACACAGTGTCATTGAAGAGTACAAGTTTATTCGTCGCCTGATAAGTATCTCCTTAAATTTAAGTCTTTTCTTCTTTGGCAGTTCAAGAGGCTGCCTTTCTGTTTACGATAATGTGACGACATTCTTAAGAGCCTTGGTGGCTGGCTTGAGAAGGAAGTTTTCAGATGAAGCTCTCTCTCTCTCTCTCTCTCTCTCTCTCTCTCTCTCTCTCTCTCTCTCTCTCTGTATACGTACACACATATATAGTATATGTTTATAATATATAATTTATATATATATAAATATATATCAATCATTCGTAAATATACCTCTCCAAACAGAATGTATTTAAGGCATGTAAATATTAAATGTATGAATTTATTATACTGTATATATTTACAAATGCATGACGTTTGCTTGAGTATATTTGCAAATGCAAATCACTTGCACGAGCGCGGGAATCTTTAATAGGATTTTAACGTTGCCGTATCTCGTGGGAAATCGTCAAACCTTCTGAACTGTAACTGTGTTTTGAGTGATAAAGGGAAGTGTTTTTGAGCTTCAGTAGGACATGCCAAGACCGTCTCTGCCGAAGTACTTGGGGAATGCGGTACTATTGAACCTTTTACCACGTGAAGCTATTCTTGTCCTCTCAAGACTTCTAGGTCGTTTCTCTCTCTCTCTCTCTCTCTCTCTCTCTCTCTCTCTCTCTCTCTCTCGTGTAAGTCGGTAGTTGCCGAAGATGAAAAACTGACGTGGCCCTGAAGGTATCTGGGATGTTTAAGAACCCGTATTTGAACTTTCGAAACGTATAATTTGTTGACATTTTAATAAAAGATTACGCGTTTGGTCGCGCTCGTAAGACTCTCTCTCTCTCTCTCTCTCTCTCTCTCTCTCTCTCTCTCTCTCTCTCTCATTACAGAAGCCTTGTTTGCTGCATTCCTACTACCACAATTTTCTTTAACAGTGGTATTTGTAATTTTATAGTTGACTCTCTCTCTCTCTCTCTCTCTCTCTCTCTCTCTCTCTCTCTCTCTCTCTCTCTCTCTCTCTCAAACACACATTCATACTCACATACACATTAATGGCAATTTATGATCGTATCTCGAATTATTTGTTGATAAGAAACTGTTTTTTTCCTAGTTAACTTTTTAAACTAAATTTTGTATAACTA
Organism: Macrobrachium rosenbergii; assembly: GCF_040412425.1. Lineage (NCBI taxonomy): Eukaryota > Metazoa > Arthropoda > Malacostraca > Decapoda > Palaemonidae > Macrobrachium > Macrobrachium rosenbergii. The sequence continues at coordinate 19,557,844 of NC_089746.1, forward strand.
AATTTAAAAAGAAAGAAATTGGTCCATAACAATTCAGAGATTTTAAGAAATATCCTTACCATAAAATATCAAAACTTACCAGAACGAGGAACAAAGTCCGTGGTCTTAGAGAAAACAGCTGGAAAGAAAATGAATCTTAGGATTTCTGAAAGGGAGAACGATATGCAATTGAATGGCAAGGTCAGAAGGGTAAATACTGGAAGCGTTTTGAGGACGCACAGACCGGGGTCATGCAGGTGGGCTCGTCAGTCTCCCTTTGGAGGTCTTTGTGCCGAAGTGGGAGCTACAGAGTCGGTTTCCATGGCTTCGTTCCAAGCGTCCTCGTGGTTGCAGATTTCCCTGTTCCATTAATGGGTTGGGGGTGGGAGGAGGAGGAGATGGATTGGTTGCGTTATTTATATTTTACCTTGTATGTTATCCTTGCTTACTATTCTAAGGTGTAATCGTGATACAGTACAAATAAGAGAGAGGTTTTACTCCCGTACTTATATTGTATATTGATATCAAATGGTTCCTTATTTTCTTGTATATTGTCGATGAAAATCTGTTTCGCAAACACTCAACCTTGTTGTAATTGAACGTTTGATCAGCCTTATGGTAGTCCAGATAATTCTCCATACCTTCATTTTGCAGTTGTTTGTATAATCTTAATTATTCTCTTGTAGATTTTTGACAAATATGCTATATCGTAATTCATATACTGAGCCTTCTGTATTTTGCAAGCAAACTTTCTGTGCTGGTATTTCTGTCCCTTCCATTATAACGTTCTTGGCCGGCTGTCAGAATTTCTTTATCAAGTCTTGGCTCCTCTGCTTCTGTAGGATCTGAATTATGCGCCCTTTTAACCCAGTCTATTCTGTTCCTTTGTCTGCATGACCAAACCACCTCGATACTCGTGCTGCCCTTTTTGAGTTGAAAGCTTCTCACCCCTTCAGTCCTCGTTATAAGACATATATCTAGATAATGTAGAACATTTTACTTTCTTTTCCATTAAGTGTCCACTTTTACTTTCGCAGAGAAAAATGGGCTCAAAATTATCTTCATACATTAACACGTACTGATGTTTCACACGTTTTCAAGCAATTCGCCTTATAGAAAACTTTCCCATCCCTTACAGAGTGATTCCTAAATACTTGTATGAGCCCACCTCTTCATTTCTTTCACCGTCCATACTATCGGGCGTCACGGGCATTAACTTACCGCCATAACATTTGCTGATGCTTTCTACTTTCACCGTACCCTGCAACTTCTCTCTGGTAATTTTGATCGATTCTGTCGTCTGGAAACATCTGTCTTTCCTATTTACATGCATTCCCAAATGAAACTTTCGTTTACGTCCTCTGATTTTTTAATTCCTCTCCTCCTCCTCCTACTTATGTAAAAATTGAATGGCTAGAGAGACGGAACACTCCCTTGTCTTAACCTGCTTCAGCTCAAACCACTCTCCGATCTTCGCGTGCTTACATAAACGTCACTTTCCAGACGGCTATCATCTACACCTCACCTCTTCAACTCCGCATTGCATCTGTCGGGTGGCTTGCAAGGTCGTCTTCTGCCCCAGAGTTACTTTCTATGTACCCTCAGACTTCTCGGCTTCTTCTTTAGATTGACTAGAGACTATACCCTCACATCATCATTTTTATACCCATACTGCTCTTTCCCTTTTGTCATCTGTCCTGTGTTTTTAAGCAAAATCGTTTCATATTTCATACGAGGTGTTCAGAGTATTGTTTATTCTCGTAAGTCTTACTTTTTCTTTTATTAGTTTATCGTTTACAAAAACTCGTTTATTCTCTCTATTCATGTTTGTTTATATAATTTTGTTTGGATTGAATATTGACATAAACATTATTTTTTTCAACAGCCTCTCCTCCCCATGGTTCGTGTGTTTTTGGTTAGTAGTTATATATTAATGTCTTTTCACCACACGCACGCAAACACATTTTTACTTGAAACATCCTTACTTTAAGGTGCAAATGCACCGTGACTGGCCTAAAGTCTAGTTATTTAAAATAAGTGATGACAGTCTATGAATCATGTTATTTTCAGCTCCAGTTACACTCCTTTAATAATGATGACTTCGCACGAGTTCTCAGAAAAAAAAATTATTGTGATCTTCAGTTGTATGCTTTTAGTGATGACCTCACTGTCTCGCACAGTGATATCTTAAAAAATGCATTTCACACGAAGATCTTATAAAAAGGGCAGGAATATTAATGACAAGTACTCTCTCTTTTCAGGTATCGGCAGGTGGCAGGTCGAGAAACGTTTCCAAGAGACATGACGTCGCTGTCTCCAGGTCCTTCATGAACCTGCCTCTGAAGGTCGGTTAGTCGAAGAAGCTGAGAGAGAGAGAGAGAGAGAGAGAGAGTAAACGACGTCACTCTATCGCGTAGCTCCTTTGCCTTCGTCATCCTCATCACTTGACTGCCAAACTTTGGTGGTCCTGTGAGGGCATTGTTTTTGTGTCTCTGGATTACGAATGAAACAGGCCGTCGCATCGCCCGTCTCACGTCCTTAGCAGGCGATTTCCTTACCGTCGGCCTCAGGCATTCATCACAGACCTCCGAAGCGCATTCGGACTAAAGTGACAATCGCAGCGTTTGTTTTTTTTAATGTAAAACGTTGTTGTTTGTTGATCTCTTCGTGTTTGTTGTGTCATTTTACAAATAATTGCGAAGTTTGGAAGTGGCGGATGTCCGAAATAGTGAATTGAATTGAAACGTCTCGCAGAAAGTGGATTGTATCGTCGCTGTGAATAGCTGTCAAGAATTGGAAATTGGGATGCACATTACTGAAAATGAAAAAGTGAAATTTGAAATACTCAGTTGCTAGCCATTCATAAAGTGTAAGAGCCCATGAATTAATCTCAGTATTTTACCTTTCTTGCTGTAGAGAATTTGACTCTTCCCTAATCTCCTGGCTTCCACCCACATCGCCCCTCCACTCGTAAATTTTAGATTTTGATAGATAGGTATTGTTGCCAAGGAAGGTCATTTTTGTCCATGCAATTTTCACCCAACCACAATTTTTTGAAATTTGTCCCGAAGTGGACAGTATTATTCGCTTTGAGGAGAAGTAGATTCACGAGCCATTTTTTCACCCTTGATGCTTGAAACCCACCCACGTGGCTTCACGTATGAATAATAAACCCCAAGTGATACCGAGTAACTGAAGTGCCATTTAGCGTTGTCAGTAGTAGCCATCATCAGTTATCCCAGTTCGTGATTTAGTCAAGAAGTCGTCTCCTGATGTATATACATACAGTCCTTGTGATGTGATAGAAGTAGTTGTTACCTGACGCCCCTCAACTAATCCCCACTCCTCCCCAACACGCAGATCGTTGTTGAAGCTTCCTCGTAGCGGAGTCCCCCCTCGATGTCCCGTTACCAGTAATAACATAGATTCGATTGCCCTTAAATGAGCCTTAAATGAACTTAGCGTTAATTATCAAACAAACGTAGTCGATAAGTGATTAGTAAGAAGCTGCTTCCACTCGCTTTTTTTAAATGTTTCCCCCGACAGTTCCCGAGGAACTATTCTGTTGCTTTGAGAGCGAAAGATAAAAAAAAAAAAGAGACTTCTTTGCAACGCATCTCTGTCCCGTAGGACTGATGTCATAATAATAAACAATAGTAATAATAGTCGTAGCAATGGTAGTCACACTTGTGTCTTTGGAAAATGAGTCCTCTTAGACGCCCTGCTGTTTTGTTTGATGAAATCGATCCTGCTTGGATTCACTGTGCATAATACAGACATCTCCCGGCCAGCCATTTTGATTTTTCCTTTATTTTTAGACGGTAGTCTTCGCACGCTCACGAGTCGCAATAGTTCCATAGCAAAGCTCGCCGTTGTTAGTCACGTCTGATAGTCGTCCTCGTGATCCCCTGGCCTAGCATTTCTTGATGTTGTAGCTTCTGTAGTGGTTTTTAAAGCATTCGTAATTACTACCTTTAGAGAAGAGTCACGACGGAAGTTCTCCCCCCGGCCAGTTTTCTTTTTCTTTTGACAAATTTATCGTGTGTGCGCTTTCAGTGGTGAGATTGCAATAAATATCGTCACTCGACATCAAGTTTTTCAAGACGAAGAAAGACCAGCCATGGCTCTGAATGGCACAGGTCTGGAGCCCCTCGTCACCACCATCGCCTCGATCTTCCTCTTCAATAACCTCACCGAGGAAGACTCTCCGGGGTTCAATCTCTCCTCCCTGACGCCGTCGAACCCGTCGTCGACGGGGACGGCAGACGGCTCGATGGACGCCAGCGACCCCTCTTGGTCCGCGACGTCGACGGCCGCGCCCTCGACCGTCGACCCGACGTTCTCGAGCACCTTCGACATCAGGGAGGTGATCGCGCGAGGTGGGGTCGACTTCGGGGAGTTCGGCGTCTGCTACAACTGGCTGCCCATCAACCACATCTACTTCCAGCTGGCCAACATCTTCCTCTTCCTGTCGTACTTGGCCCCGAACGGCATCTACGGCATCCTCTACTTGCGCATCACGCTCACCATCGGCTGCATGTTCTTCAGCCTGTGGGGCTGGGTCATCCTGTGCGCCTTCGACACCTTCCTCTGGAATGCCATATTCGTCCTCATCAACCTCGTGCACGTCATCGTCATCTGCTACTACCTGCGACCCGTCAGGTTCACGCCCGAGCTTGAACAGGTGAGTGTCTCGCAGAAAGGAAGTTTATGCAAATGACAGAGAGGTAACATGAAGGACAAATGAATGATGGGTTAAAAAATTCACTATTGCTATTACTAGTAGTGAAATTAGTTTGTTCCTCAGGTTCAGTAAAGTAACCTCGAAAAGGCTAATTATATTTTTTGAAGATATGCTTTTTCAGTTCCGGCATCTAAATTTTGCCACATTAAATCTAAACCTATTGACAGTTGTAAGAGAATTTCTGACGGTATTGG